>NC_028458.1:16955896-16980279 GCF_000263155.2 Setaria italica | reverse complement strand
TAAGTTTGTAGTAGGGGTTACAAACGGGCGAGAGAGGGAAGCTAGTCCCAAGTCTCTGTGGGTGTGCACTAATGCTCGTGAGGTTGGATTGCGGGTCGGGGTCGGATCATTCCATTCGAGAGCTGTCCCTCTCTCGGACCCCCTGGTCCTCCTTTTATAGCGTAAGGAGGACACGTGAGTTACAATTGAGCCGGGAGTTAAGGGAAGTAAAAAAGGTAAGCAAGGAAGGTAAAGCACAGGGAGACGGGCCGAGCCACTGGGGTTGCCGCTTTCCCTCTTGATTTCTGTGTCCTGTCAGCATCGCCACCGAGGAGGGGTGGTTGCCGTTGGGTCCCATCGATGACCCAGCGGTCGGCCACTATAGCCGAGCACGCGAGACGTGCGTGGCGACTTACTACTATAGCCATGCGAGTTGATGATGATGACTAGCCACCGTTGCCGTGCACATCGCGGATGATGAGCGACCACTGTAGCCACGCGTGCTGATCGGGGGACGCGGCTGACACGCGCTTGCCGCCAGGCCGAGCGGGAAACCGGGCGGCGCACTCTTCTTCGTTAGGCAGCATGGGCGATGAGTGCCCTATGACGAATGTCACAAGGGAGGGTTAGGATGGTGCAGCTGTAGCCCTGTGCAGTTGTGGCTGCAGTGCGCCGTCCGAAAACTCAGGTGGGTCACGTCGAGGAACGTGGGCGCCTCTCCGTGTGTCAGAGCCGTATTCAGGACATGCGCGTCCCATCGGTTGCATTTATTCAAGATCTGCGCCCTCGTCTGCTGGTCCGCGCACATCCTTGGGTAAGACGAAGCTCTGTCCTGTGGGTCCGGATATGTCCGACCCTTAGCGCCCAGGGTCGGGCGAGACAGAGCCTTGCGACGAGGGGTCGGGCGCGTCCGACCCCTCTCGCTCGGGGGTCGGGTGAGGCAGAACTCTCTCGGCTGGGATGGGGAGTGGCCTCGGGGGGTTGGGCGCGTCCGACCCTGTGACCTGGGGGTCGGGCCAAGTCGGCGGAGGTCACTGTTGCTGGAGGTGGGCTCGGGCCCTTATGACCGTCATTTAAGGAATATAAGGAAGTCGTTAATATTTCCCCTAACACCAGGAGATGATACTGACGGGTTCCCCGCCTTCTGAAGACGTGTGAGGACTACTCTACCCGAAAAGTTTAAACCCCCGGGTATCACCAAGTACGATGGCAAATAGGACTCAGTTCAATGGTTCCGGTGCTACTCGTCAATACAAGTAGCTGGGGGAAACGATGACACCAAAGTCATCTAGTTCCCCATCTGCATAAAGGCGATGCCACTCACATGGCTCGAATCGTTAGATAAGAACTCCATCGACTCGTGGAAGGACCTCAAGGTAGCGTTCACCAACAACTACGCAGAGGCAATGCAGCATCCTGGCAACAGGATCGACTTGTCTCAAGTAAAACAACAAGAAGGCGAGACCCTGTGGAGCTACTTACGTCGCTTCTTCAACAAGAAGGCCACAATCGTAGATATCATGGAGCACGACATTATAGACTATTTCCAGAATGGCCTTCACGACCGTCGGATGTTCCAGAACTTCGGCAGAAGATGCTCCGCTGATGTCAAATCTTTCAAGATCATGGTACAAACATGGACAGATGAAGAAGACAGGGAGATTGAAAGGTTCGAGTCCAATCGCAACAAAGGTCAGAACAACAACAATCAGAACAATGGCCAACGCAATGACAAGAAACGCAATGATCATCCCAACAATGACAACCGAAATAACTACTCGGGAGGTCATAACCGCAAGCGAAAGCTAGATAATACTGTCGTGGCAATTTCGCAGACATCCAAAAAAGGTGGCAGCAAGAATCAAAACAGGCCCTCGTTCAACGAGCTCATGAAGAAACAGTGCCGATGGCTGTAACAACTCTACCTAAATTAAGTGCTTTAACTCTAAACCAGTGATAAATCCTTAATTTAAGAAGTGACATGACCTTTATAAACCCAAGAAGCTCTTTTGGAGTTTGATTTTAAAGCTTGAAATTCTATACAAACTTAAGTTCTGCCCAAATAAGAGTTGTAAAACTTTTAAATTCCAACAACTTTTGTTAACGGCACCTTGACTAATTCGGAGTGGAAGGGAGTCAAAAACAGCAATCCAAAAACGGTTTACTAAAGGACCCTGAAAATCTCTTAAGTCCTGGAATTCGAGTTTTCCTCCATCTTTGCAAGCTTTCATCTCCCGTTTTCCTGTCTAAACTCGAGTCAGAGCCTTAATGAAAGTTGTAGTACCTCAAGAGTGCTCCAGCTTTGTTACACTGACCCAGATCCAAATCGGACCCGAACTTGTTCAAAATCCCGGTCAAAGTGAGGTAAACCAGTCAACTCACCCCTGGTGCCTTGAAAATCCTAAGTCTGGAATTCCAGATTTTTGGCTAACTTTGGCGTAAAATATCTTTGAATCCTTTCACAATCTAAACCGACACCTTAAACAAAGTTTGAAGAACGATCAGAGTTGAACAAATTTGTTTAAGGAAGTTTCGGGAGTTGTGTTGAAAGATTCGGAGAAGGGTCGCTCCAAAGCTGGTCGGGCTTGCTGCCTGAAGGGAGCCTCGACGCCCGCGCGCCCAAGCATGTTCGCTCGTGCGCCGCGCGCCGCGTGGCCGCCGGCCATCGGCAGCTCGCCGGCGCCCTATCCCCAGCGCGGCAGCGACAGGACGAGAGCTACGACGCCCAACCCGCGCCCGCGACAGGACGGAGCGAGCGCAGGGCGAGCCAATCGCCGGCCGCGCGCAGGTCGCCTTCCGCCTGCCATGGCTCTGCTCCGCCAACCTTGTTCCGCTTGTTCGCCGAGAAAGATGAGACGCCCCCGATGTCCCACGCCTCCGCCCGCTCGCCCAATCCCCACGGTAGCCTTTCCACCTCGCCCGCCCGACAGACCGGAAGCCCCAGACGCGCGCCGCCCAAGGCCAATCGCCGCCGAAGACCACCCGGAGCTCCGCCTCCTCTGCCCAATGGCGTCGTCGGCCAATGGCCGCCTCGCCCGAGCACTCGCCGCTCCCGGCCTTATCCTTTCCCCACCGGAGCCCCGCCACGACCCTCCGCGCCACCCCGGCCCTATAAAAGGGAACCCCCTCACCAGCAATGCCACCCCTTGCCACCGCCCACACCTGTGCCGCCGCTTTCTCCTCTGAGCCACCGCTTTCTCCCCGCGCCGCCGCTGAGCTTCCATGGAGCTCACCCCTTGCGCCACCCCCACACTCCGACGACTTCGCTGCCGCCCTTAAGCCGCTTCTTCCAACACACCGGCTGCCCGCTCCTCCGCGCGGTACTCGAGCTTGCTGGTGTCCGCAAGAAGCACCGCCGCCGCTGGACCACCGTCAAAGTCTTGCCGCTGCCCAAGCGTTAGCGCGTACAACTTCCCGCCCCAGCCTGCTCCTGCTCGGCCTCAAGGCTCCACCGGTAGACCTGGAGGTAAGCTACTTAACCTCCCTATCCTTTCCGTCTTGCCCGACCCCTTTTTCTTTTCATTTCGCCCGACCCCTGTCTTTTTTCGTTTTGCCCGACCCTTTGTTTCGGTTCGCCCGACCCCTTTTCTTTTTGTCTCGCCCGACCTTTTCCCGGTTCGCCTCGCCCGACCCTACCAAGTTCACCGACCCTTTCTCCGTCTCGCCCGAGGGCTCGGTTGTAACTTTTTCCTTGACCCGAGGGTATCGGTGAAATCTTTTCGGGGATTCCTCTGTGTTGAGTCTGAGGACCTCGGTACGGTTTTCCTTAAACCTGAGGGTCAGACCCTAAGTTTTCCCCAATCTGACCCTCTCATCTTGCTCTCCCCCAACAGAAGTTGAACTCCCCCACCTTTCCTGTAGCTTTGCTACAAGTGTCCGTGTTGAAACATGAGTGTGTTGAAATAACCATCTAAAATGTTTAACCCCTGCATTGCATTCCGTGTAGAGTTGAATCTCGCCGACGGGACGTACGAGCTTCATCCAGCACCGGAAGAAGACCCCGCCGAGGAACTGCACCCCTTCGAAGGAGAGCCCGAACCGGCGCAAGACCCCGAGGACCCGCAAGCTTTTTCTGAAGGCAAGCCCCGGTGCATGAACTCCCTATTTTACTTTCATGCCACTTATTGATCACTTGATTGCGCATTTACGTTTCGAGGAGTTGTAATGGAACCTTAGATGCATAACTTAGTACCTTGTTTTTGAATACTAGTTGCTAAGGTCGAGTAGTGCAATGCTTAGTAGGTTTCGGTAAAAATCGAGTGATTTCCTGTCACTCGCGAGTTATAGGAGTTGAATGTTTCAGATTTGTTGCAACTATAAGGACGACGGACGGGGTCAGGCTTGTGTTTGGTACATGGTGGATTGCCCCGTCTGTCTAAATGAAAATGAACTAAGGTCGAAACGTGTCGGCGTTCGTGATCAAGTGTTTGAAGGTACTAATCTCATACCTAGTATGGGATGGGGAAGCCTAGTACCTGATTGAACTGGGGCATGGCATACCTTCCGGCTGTCCTTGGAACGTCGTTCCCATGGTGCATCATGTGGGTGGAAGTGCGGTCACAGTGCAGCAATAGGTCGGGACTGTGGAGCATTGCATGCCAAAGGAAGTTGGCCCTGACACGTGTCTAAGGGATCGATGGGGACGGCTGACAAATGAAGCGACCCTTCGTGGTGCGCGGATGTCGTGAGATTAGGTTTGCCATGCATGGTTAATAAATTCGAATCGATTTGTCTGCCTCTCACAGATTGAGACTACTTGATTACTATTCTGCACTGAGTAAAGATGGAACATGATGATAATTTTTAATCTTGATGCTTGTTCAGTAATTGCTTGGAACCCATGTTTGTTTAGTATAAGTTGCTAATCTAGAATGGATAAAGAACATAGAACATGAGCTAAAATGTTGAAAGTAAGGACTACTTTAGACGCTTTCGGCAAAGAAAACCCCAGAGCCAGAAAGCCTTGCATGTCTAAGTCTCGGTCGTGTCTTTCTGACGGGTCAGTCTTGCTGAGTACTAGTTGCTCAGCCTTGTTGTGGCTAATCTTTTTCAGGTAATGTCAGTAGCTTGGGTGTTGGTACCACTTGGCCGTCCCAGCTTCCCCCAGGCTGGACCGTCGAGTGGGATCCTTCCTCGGACGGCGAAGGAAGGAATTTTTGATGTCATGATCAGCTCCGTCATGATGTCATGTATCGACGTTTAGCTTCCGCTAGTTTTATTTGACTCCGAACCTTGCAAATTTCGGTCTAAATTTCGAAAACTCTGATGTTATAAAATGTGGAACTTGTTGTCATGATGGAATGTTGTAACCTCTGTGCTACTCACCTTCGCGTGAGCAATGCTTCTCGATCCTGTTATGTGGTTTATCGGAGGAAATCCGATGGTCGACCAGGTTGACTTGCTTAAAGTGCATAATCGTGTGTCAGGCAACTTCAATGCATTTTAGTCAGGTTAATTTGGGCGGTTCCGCCACAATGGCACCCATACCACAAGCACTATGCGATAGATTGTTTCAGTCTACGAAGAGTCATGAAGGACTTGCCAGAGCCATCTAGCTCCAAAGACAAGGGCAAGGCCAAGGAAGACGAAGACGATGGTGACAATTGCAAGTTCCAGAACCCATCCAACACCACCAACATCATCTTCGGCGGAACCTCGGGTACTGCTACTAAGCAGTCCTAGAAACTCACTCTTCAAGAGGTCCATTGAACCTGCGATGCCAACGTTCCTCAAATGGTCTGAAGTGCCAATTACCTTCTCCAGGAAGGACCAATGGACTAGTTTTTCAGACCCAGGACGGTATCCCCTCATCCTGGATCCGGTTGCCGCAGGCTCCAGACCTACTAAAGTACTCATCTATGGTTACTCATCTACGATGGTAGCGGTCTCAATGTCTTATTCGCCAAGATACTGAAGGAGATGGGCCTCAACATCACCGATATGCTCTCCCCAACGAACTCTCCGTTCTATGGGATCGTTCGAGGCAACGCGGCTGTACCCCTCGGACAGTGGTTTTGCCAGTTACCTTTAGGACCAAAGAACACTACCGGATATAATACATCCGGTTCATGGTAGCAGACTTCAAAATATCGTACCACGCCATCCTTGGAAGACCAGCATTGGCCAAATTCATGGCCATCCCATACTATGTGTACTTAGTACTCAAAATGCCGGGACCCAAGAGAGTACTCTCCCTGCGCGGAGAATTGAAGAGGTCGTATGACTGCAACACATATGCCGTGGAGCTAGCAGCAACTACCCAAGTACCAAACTTGATGATGCCCTACAGCACAAAATCAGTACTCGTGTCAATTCATGGGCACAAATTTATTGATTATCTTCAACAAAACAAAGGCAAGAAGATATACCTGCATATAATTGCCTAGGTGATGATGCAACTCTATCAATAGTGACACCATTTCAGGGTTCAGTAATGGGTCGTCGATCAATCGGATGTCCTCCAGACGGATATTCTTATCAACTCCAAACTCCGCATGGAATTCTCCTTGCGGCACCAAGGCATGACTACTTGATGGCCCAGCCGCGACAGCTTCTATCGCCATAGCTTCTAGAGCTGATGCCGTTTCAATCTCTACAACTAGCTCAGGGGCTACAAGAGTGGCCACGATGCCAGCAGTAGTCACTGGACCCTTGGGCAATAGCTCAGGGGCTGACACTTCTACATTTGCTACCGACTTGACTACCTTGTGCATGAATGCAGCCACATTGGCTACTGTACCTGGAGTAGTCGTTGTCCCTTGAGGTTGCTCTTAAGGCGTGAGGGTTGGCAGCATCGGGGCAAGATCTTTTGCTGCCAAGGCTATTAGTACTTGATTTTTCGCCAGTCCCTCCAAGGTCCATATCAGACGATTTCCTACATAAGACAAAGCATTAGGGACACAACAAGTCAATTTTGAGTTACAATTAGTACTCGAAAGGAGCATAAATATTATTTTGAAGACCTCCTCAGCCGTAGGGTAGGTTCACAAAATAGTCGCAGTGGCTTGACAGTTGAAGACGGTGCTTTCGGCGCGACCTGTACATCCACAATGGGATCTTGGCCAGCTTTGAGCTTTGCCTCTGCTGTTTGAGTTGTGTTGCGCCAGTGGGGTTCACCACCTGGGGATCAACCTGAACGGCACCTTGAGGCTCTGGATCATCCTCAATCTCGATCAACTCCTCGGTGATCGGTGACTTGTTTTGAGCGGCCACAGTAGCCACCTTCTCCGCTTCAGTCGCCTCGTCGAGTACCTGCAAACCACCAATATCATCTAAATTATACATGGTGGTGACATTGGAGACACCTTTTGGGAGTATATGATACTCAGAATCTTGTCCTTCCTCATAGGTAATTACCTTGGGGGGCACATTATCCGCAGTGATGGATTTCTTTACAGCCCCTTTCACAGTAATGGTCTATTTCTTCTTCGGTGGTGGAGGGATCACGGCTTCAAGCTCCTCTGTAGCCAAGCACTTCTTCAACCCGAAGGATGATCCGGCCTTCACAGATGGTTGGGCCTCGACTTCATATTTCTCCGCAGCATCAGAATTGGTGCCACTGGAGGACTCGACTACTTCTTCCTCCTGGTCATCGCCTATCATGCCTTCCCATGTAAACACGCGAGGAGCAGCTTCACAGGATTCTTCGGATCTAGGAGGAGGAGGGGCAGAGAAGTACAAAGCAAGATCTTCCTGCAAAATGAGACAAGTCAGTTGAAAAGTACATTCAAAATAAGTACTCGGGGGCTGAGACCACATGTACTTATAGGCTTCGGCGGGTGTGAGGTGCTGAATTCCCATATAATAGTTGGGATTCCGCTCACATTCTTGAACATTCGCTTGAGCCTGGCCATGATTTCACTAGTTCTAATTTCATCAGGAGAGAATCTGGAAGAATCATCAAGGCCGGTGTACTCATAGTCTAAATGACAGCGCTGCTGCAGCGGCTGAATCTGTCGCTTCATAAAATTGAAATGCGACGCCAAGACCGGTCAGACCTTGTTCCTTCAGATCTCCTATCCACTTCACCAGCTCAAGTAGTTGCAGACAATCGCCATGCTTTGGCTCATCAAGCTAGCAGTTGTTCCATCAGGGGTAATGCCCTGTCAGTTTGGATAGTTTCGGATCATGGTTGCCAATGTAGCACTACTTCTCCTTACACCGGCATTGGAGTCTATCAACTCATAATCCAGATACTGGCTACTCATTGTCTCCCGCATCTGGATCACGGCGCCTCCAACCAAGAGGGTATGATCTTTTGAGGGTTGAGGTTTCACACGGAAAAGTTTCCGAAATAATTGAAAATGCGGTCTGATCCCTAGAAAAGCTTCACAGAAGTGGATGAAAATAGCAATATGGAAGATTCCATTGGGGTTCATATGAACCAACTCCAATTTATAGAAATTCAGCAAGCCCCAGAAGAAATCTGAAGTTGGCAATGCGAGACCCCGCTCAATGAAGTGGGCTAAAATTACCGTCTCATCGGGAGAGGTCTCCAAGGGGCAGGCGTTGCCATATGCAGATCGCCGGTTGATGAATTCCTGATCTTGGAGTAAATTGGCAACTACGAGTGCCTTGATATCCTCTTCCTTCAGAGTTGACCGCTTCTAGGCACAGACGGGATTTGGCGGCTCAGTCTAATTGGTCTTCCCGTACTTGGGCGCCGGCAACTGCGAGTCTTTCTTCTTGTCGGACCTTTTCTTCTTCTCGCCCTCGCCCGCTTTGGACGTAGCAACCTTTCTTCCCATCTTTGATATCATGAGCGTTTTCAGTCGAATACGCTCGGGGGCTGCTTGGTACGGGGATGGCGGCGCAGGTGTTCGAAGATCGAACAATGGTGGCAGAGGCCTAATGTGTGGAAGTTGGAAAGGCAACTGTCAAGGGTAACACGGAAGGGATAATTTCCTCTGTTATTTATCACCACAGCACGGTAACAACAGCATATATGAAGGGATTTTGATTTAAGGATCCCCACAATTTCGGACACTTGATTGGCAGTTATCTTTAGTTCAGGAAGAGATAGATCTCTTTTCAGAGATGGTCACGTTGATTAGAGGTTGACCCTGATACTCACCAAACTAGTTGGCTTAAAGGCTCGGAGGCTGTGTGCCATGTGTCCATCGATAGAAAAGTTTTTTCTCTAGGTTTGAAGGGGAAAGTGATGCAAATTACAGATTGACCCTCAACCTGATTCTTTGATTCAACCTAAGGCTCAGGAGCTACTCCATATGGAGTGCAACTTTCGTCATACTTCCATATAAAATTCAAGATTGAAGGACATGAGACTGAGTTAAATGAGGTTTGAGTACATTCCAGCCGCATGACAACTTTTGGGTACCTTTGAAGATTCAACCAGATGAAGGAATCCAAGAGCACCAAAACTAGTCGGTGAAATTTGCAAAAGTACTCGGAACTGTTGCATTTGACTAAAAAGTACTCAGGGGCTTGTCGTACATACATCTATGGGCCCGCCAGAAGGTTTGGACAGTCCTAAATATGGGGCTAGACACCGAGACGCATCTGACATGGAGACTATGGCGCCGGACAGCGTAGTCTACATGGAAAGACAGGAACTAGTCGAGGATTAGAAAAGTACTCGTAGTAATAAGAGTAGAACTCCTCTAGTCATATCTAACTTGTATTCTTGTAACCAACTGACCTGTAATCCTGCCCTCGGCAATATTAGGTGAGGCAGGGACCCCCTCCAAAGCAATTCAATCCAACCAACACACAGGACGTAGGGTATTACACAATCTAGCGGCCCAAACCTGTCTAAATCGTGTGTCTGCGTTTACCTTCGAGTTCCTGATCTCGACGAGCCCCACTAACCAAAACATTAACTCGGGCACCCCCTCGGTAGGTTGCCAGATTTAAACACGAATAGGGAGGTCCACCTTGGCCATAACTATCCTTCGCCACTAAGGATAAGGGCAATGACGAGGGTAATCAAGCTTCTAATTAGCAGCCCCATATGTAAGGAAATATGTAGCTTGTAAGATTGCTTTTAAGAGGATGGCCAAGAGAAGGAGACACATGAAAATTCAAAACAAAGACACCAAAGGAGAAGAAATAAGAGAGGGAGAAGAAGGTGATTGGTGAGTACATCTTTGAAGAGCACGAGAGGGATTTGTTATTAAGCTTGTGAGAGTGAATATCTACATCCTTTGTACCTCCAATAGTCTAATATGTTTGGCCTCCGATAGTCATGATGTTGCTGTCAAGAATATAAAATCTTAGTCTCTAATATTATCCGGAGAAGAACATGCTATAATCCCACAAACATATAGTGGAAGAAGAATTGGTTGGTTGCTTAGAGCAACTCCAAGAGTATCCTAAAAAATTCTTCCCCAAAACTATGTATTGGGGGTTCTTCCAAAAAAAATTTCCCCCAAAAACATATCAGTCCACAGCAGATCGCTAATAAATAGCCCCCAATATTTCAAACACAGGCCACGTCATTGTATTGGGCCCATCGGAAGGGACGTGCGGGCGTGCGAGAATCATGATTGGGGGAGGAACGCTGACGCTAAAATATACACGATGACAGGCTGTTTTTTAGCGTCGCTAAAAAATTGAGGAAGGTTTAGGTGGATCGTTGGAGTTCATTTTTACTCTCTTTTTTCTAAAAAAAGATATTGGGGTAAGATTAGCAGTCTCTTAAAGTTGCTCTTAGTCCTGTAGACTTTATCCTGATTTTTTAGGGGGGGGAGGGGGCACGTTAAAATCGGTGTCTCCTTCGTCGATACGACGCTGTCATGATTATCCTCCACATAGGTATATGTATGATGTGTATGCTTTCCTTTGTTAATTAATTGGTTATTAACATTTTGTGTTTATTTTGGTGCTGATTGAAATTGTTTGCTGTGGTTATCCCAGCATATTTGAATATCCGTCAGTCCCTTAAACCTAATTAATGGACTTATTTTTTTTCGGATAAGGATGAGTATCGTGACAGCATCTAGAATTCTTACACGGATACGATCTGGCCGGGATTCCTGTGTATCCAAAGCCTAGGAACTCTCTGCATGTTTCTGATACGCCAATTAACACATTTTCAGTTTTTCACCACGTGGAGATCAAGGCCGTGCAGATCTACCCAACGCCACGTGCGCGCTGGTTTCCCGCAACTACACATCCTAGTCAGAAATGGCATGGAGAATCTGCCGCATGCATGGGCTATAGCCAGAGCAGCTCTTCGTGTTGTTGGAACTCGACAGCTACGTGTACATGCCATGTACAGCCGTGCGTACGTATCTTTATCTACGTCGTGTACATGTGCAAGCTACACATGCTCATTCGTACGTGCATGTCGTAGGCTCGTAGCTGACGGGGTGCAAGTGCAACAGATAAAGAATGCAGTGCAGGCCACCAGCTTGACCTGTCGGAGCGTTCAGCTGCTGCTGCCGTCCACATCGAACAGCGTACGTGTACGCCCGAGCACAGGACCATGGCAATTGGCAACACACGGCGAGCAGCACGGAAACCGTAGGATTCCCAACCACCGGCTGGGCTGATACATCAAGCCTCGATATGACTCCTTTTCGTTTTGCAACACTTAGGGGCTGTTTGGATATGAGGTGCTAAACTTTAACAGTGTCACATCGGATGTTCGGATGCTAATTAGGAGGACTAAATATGAGCTAATTATAAAACTAATTGCAGAACCTTGTGCTAATTCGCGAGACGAATCTATTAAGCCTAATTAATCCATCATTAGCAAATGGTTACTGTAGCACCACATTGTCAAATCATGGACTAATTAGGCTTAATAGATTCGTCTCGCGAATTATACTCCATCTGTGCAATTAGTTTTGTAATTAGCTTATGTTTAGTACTCCTAATTAGCATCCAAACATCCGATGTGACAGGTGTTAAACTTTAACAGGGGTTTCCCAAACACCCCCTTATTACTAGGGAATCTCTGCACTGAACAGGTCCTGCAGAAATAAAATAATTCTCAGATGAACCATCCATGGGTTTGTTGCTGAAATGAGCCAAACTATAGGAGTAACAAGATATAGTAATAAAATTCTGTAAAGGAATAACAGAAAACAAATGTAGTATTAACGAACGGCAACAAAGTCATTTGATCCACTTTGTTAATCCTTTTTTATGGAAAACTTTCGTAATCCTTGATCACAGAGGCAGGAGTATTTTGAAAGGGATAGAGCATATGAACTTGCCATGTGAGGTATGTTAAGTTGTTAAGTGTTAACAGGTCAAATCTATTTGCTAGTTTTTGTTAATAGCAAAAATAGCTGTAGAAAAACACGGCACATATAGAGAGGCTGTGCACGTAATTTTTTAAAATGAAGCGACAGAAGAGCTGCTCGTTATATTAAAAACGGCTGACAGCGAAAGTATTTACTCTCTCGAGGAGCTCTAAAAAACTCCATAAGCAACGAAAGGAAAATTACACTCTGCACAAGTAAATCAAAAGGGTCGTAGCTGTAGATTTATATTCCACCGTTTGTCATTTTGATGTACAAGTTCAGGCAGTAGAGCCATCGCAAGCATGCATTCATGCTGTAGAATGGCAGTAACGTCATCAAACACAGGTTCCTCCATTACTAGAAATATGAGCATTCGTTTGTGACTGGACGGCTTTTCATCCGATATTAATGCGTGAAATTAGTACGGGGTAGAAATTTTCGATCCTCATAGGCCTTTTAGTACCGGACAATAACACCAACTAGTACTAAATGTCACCTTTAGTACCGGTTGGTGTTATGACCCGGTACTAACATGCCTGAACCATTTAGTACTGAGCAATAACACCAGTACTCCCATGGAGTACCATTTAGTATCATTTAGTACCGTGTGGTGTTATTGACCTGTACTAAAGGCCTCTTCACGGGTTACTTCAAAAGGAAAGCATGTCTAACTCAATCATATGTGCTGTGTAGGTGAGATAGTAAGGAATGTTCGCGCGAGGCTTGAGATGGTGGGTGTGAATCCCACGGACCGCGCACGTACATATTACGCGTGAAATTCGCGAGACATCGACCGGAATTAAATGACATGAGAATATTGTTATTCTTCTTTTCCTTTCCCCCAAAACAAATGCACACGCATGCATGTATGTACACTTATTTCTATAGATGCGTCGTATGTTTTATTCATATGAACACCGGCGATCTTAAGATTAAGGGTATGTTTGGATGGCAGCCACATTTTGCCATGCCTAACATTAAGTACCAGCCACATATGTGGCTTGTCATAATATGTGGTAAAAACAGTCTGTTTGGTTAGTGACTAAGGTTTGGCAAAATAATTGTGGTTGCTGTTTAGATTACTGCCACAAAAACTTGGCAAAAGGTTGTGGTATCTGTTTGGTTTGCAGCCACATATGAATGAAAAACACCTCAAAGCCATAGTGACATAGAACAATCATATTTTAGCAACAATAAAAGTAACAACCGACATATGTTTGAACAATATTACAAGCACGAAAGACAAGTTGAGTTCAACGACAAACATATTCTAGGAGGTTTCAGCCAACAAGGTTTAGATTAAAATATTAATTACAAAATTAGCAACTAGCCAGGCATGGATCAGTACCCCAGCCAAAATGAGCACACATCCAACTATATACATCCTAAGCCATCAGTCATCACCATAACTAAATGAAGCACACAACCAAGTTCCTAGGCGCACCACAAAATATGAACAACCACCCTCAACTAAGTTCCTGAGCACACCACAAAATATGAACAACCACCCTCACAAGCTAAGTTCCTGGGCACATCACAAAATATGAACAGTCACCCTCACAAGCTAAGCTTCATAGGTTAATGCCTTCTTTCTCACATAAGAAATTGAACACCAAGGCATGCAAAGTATCACCACTTGCATTACACAACCAGCCACGCTTACCTTTATTCTCCTTGGTAGATAAATGTTCACCAACAAGAACCCTCTAATCTGATGTCATTGGGATTGCCTCTAGTCTCTGCCATAATGCTGCATGAGGATCAGTAAGTTGTGGCATTTGGGGAGGGGCAGTGACAACAAGTGTTTCCCGAAGTGATTTCATTGTAGCAGTTATTTCTTCAGTGGGATCTGCAAAATGGCTCTTGTTTTTTGGCTTCTTAGTTGGTGAGTTCTTGGCTCTTGTACGCTTCCTACTAACTTGACTAGTGCTGGAAGAAAGATGTGTTATCAACAGTTGCATATCTGGTAGGAGTTGGTAAAGTGTCCGAATCCTCACATTCTGGATCTTCAGGCTATGTGTGGCAATTCAGGTCAAATAGTTCTCTTGATTCATCACTATCTGAGCCATCACCAGCATCCATGCATGTGTTCTGGTCCATAGCCAAAGATCCATCAGTATTGGATCCTAAGAATAGTTCTCTCATCTCATTGAAGAACTTGATGGGCTTAGCAAACAGGAGTCTTGCTCTGTCCTGCATTATGTGAAAAGTTAAATTGATTTCATATTCATGCAAACAAGTGAATTGATCATATTCTGAAATAGAATATATAAAATAGAATATATAATAATTAAATTCAGTGCAAACAACTTACACATAAAGTTGCTTTTTCACATTCTGAAATATTAACCATGCATCTGTGTCGGTGTTTTATACCGGCCGTCTACCAAGGGGTACCCGAGGTAGCAGAATATGTAGCGGGGGATTGCCAGACCTGGAACTTGAAGGTAAAAGCAAGGACACGAGACACAGATTTAGACAGGTTCGGGCCGCCGGAGTAGCGTAATACCCTACGTCCTGTTTGGGGGTGTTTGTATATTGCACCCTGCGCTTGGGTGTTGAGGTGTGACCTACCGAGCTAGGTACCCCTGCCCTCCTTTATATACTCCAGGGGCAGAGTACTAGTCGGATTACAAGGAGGAGTCCTAGTAGGATTACACGGGATGATTCCTAGTAGGATTACACGGGATGAGTCCTGGTAGGATTATAGGAGAATCCTAGTAGGAGTCTGATTTCTTCCTTCCTTGCGGGTATTGAGATATTCGCTGAGCGCTTCATAGTCGAATGCAGCAGTCTTCGAGTAGTCTTGAGATATTCGCCGAGTAGTCTTGGTGCTCTTCGAGTACTTTGTCAGGCTCAATCTTTCAATGCTTCTCAAAGCTGCCATGAGGCTATGGTGTGCTCAAAGTCTTGATCAAAATGATATTGTAGTCTTCATGTATGGAGGGCGGTGAAAGTCGCACTCCATATGGAGTAGACCCCGAGCCTTAGGTTGAATCGCAGAATCAGACTGAGGATCAAAATCTTGAATCTTCTTCTTTCAGCTTGAAAAAAAGTCTTGGGTGTAGCTTATCAGCCCCCGAGCCTTGAATTGATTTTAGAAATCATCTCAAGGGTCTTGAATCTTCACTCAAGTTATCATCCGAGTAGTTTTTCGGCATCCAGCCCCCGAGCTTATGTGCTAGGTGAGCCTTAGGAGCCACGTCGAGTAGCTTTGCAGCATTCAGCCCCTGAGCTTGGGAGCTAGCTGAGCCACTGGAGATATTCTGAGTTGTGGTTGGTGCTTAGCCCCCGAGTTTGGGAACTAGTCTGTGCCTCTGGAGGCACGCTTGGTGTCGCGACGAGCGTCATCGCAAAAGGTTAACCTGAAAGAAAAGATACGTACATTATGTAGCATATTTGTAGGATATTGAAACTGCTGAATTTATTCAGTGATCAATGTAAACATTGTGTGTCATGCTCTTGTTCCAGTCATACTCTTCCCGAGTAGTTACCCCGTTATGTTTTAGGCTCTCAGTCCCCATTTAGCCGTAGCCGCTGCGCGTATGAGAGCTGTGTCTCGTGTACGCGTATGGGCATTGTTGTTTGCACGTGTATGTGTGCTAGCATTTAGCGTCACAGGTGCACCTGAGGTTTTCACGAGTTAAGGCATGTTCTGCTCAAGAAGAGTAGTGACCTTAAGAGAAGATAAAAAGGAATAGTCGCTGTTGCGATAAAAAGAGAGCGCGGTAGCGTGAAAGAGTTTGCTGCCCTTCGGCGAATAGAGCGCGTGTTGTGCGTGAGAGTTTGCGGCGAGTAGAGCGCGTGTCGCGTGCAAGCGGAAAGTAAGCCGGAAAATAATTAGAAAAGTGACTTAGCTTGATTCGTGGATGATTGTTGACGAAGCCGTGATGGTCGTTGATGAAGCCGTAACGGTTGTTGATGAAGTCGACTAGTTGGAGGCGATTCTGACTAGTTGTCGATGATGCGAAGTTTGCCCCGACTAATTTTTTAGTCAAGATGAGGAGTTGGAGTAGTCCGCCCTCGACTAGCCTTGAGTCGAGACGAGTAGTAGAAGTAGTCGTCAGCGAGCGTCGCGATGTGGTCGAAGTAGTCGGCGGCGAGCCGCCCGTAGTAGTCGGTGAGCGCCGCGACGTACTCGGAGAAGTCGTCGGCGAGCGTCATGATGAAGTAGTCGTCAGTGTGTTGCCGAGCGAAGTAGTCGAGGAGAGTAGTCGAAGTCATTGCCGAGCCGCCCGTAGTCGTTGGCGAGCTCGCAACGTAGTTGAAGTCATTGACGAGCTGCCCGTAGTCAACGAAGTCATCGGCAAGCCGACCGTGGTCGTCGGCGTGCCCGCGACATAGTCGAAGAAATCATCGGCGGGCCGCCCGTAGTCGTCGGCGAGCTCGCGATGTAGTCGGACTTTCGAGTTGTAGTCAAACTCAGAGTCGCTGTCAGACTTCGAGTTGGAGTTGAAGCTGGAGTCGCCGTCGGACTCCGCGTTGCGGTCGAACCTGGAGTCATCGTCGAACTCAGAGTTGTAGCCAGACCCGGAGTCGCCGTCGGACTCCGAGTTGTAGTCGGACTCGGAGTCGCCGTCGGACTCCAAGTTATAGCTAGACCCGGAGTCACCATCGGACTCTGAGTTCAAGTCGTGGTCGGACCCATAGCCACCGTCGGAGTTCGAGTTCGAATCGTGGTCGAACCCGAAGTCGCCGTCGGAGTACGAGTTTGTAGTCGAACCTTGATCCGAGGTTTAATTTCTCGATTTTCTCGACGAGATTTTCTGCTTCTTGTGGAAGAGAGTTCCCGTCGAGGCGCTTCTTCTCCTGGTTGTCGATGATGCAGCATTGGAAGGACCCAGTGCCGTCGGTGATGCAAAGTTAGGAGTCGAAGACGAAGGCTGCTTTGAAAGCGAACGCCGGCTTGAAGATGAGGTCCTTCAAGCTCGCCCGATGATCTCGACCATCTGCCCCACGGTGGGCGCCAATGTCGGTGTTTTATACCGGCCGTCTACCAAGGGGTACCCGAGGTAGCAGAATGTGTAGCGGGGGATCGCCAGACCTGGAACTTGAAGGTAAAAATGAGGACACGAGACACGGATTTAAACAGGTTCGGGCCGCCGGAGTAGCGCAATATCCTACATCCTGTTTGGAGGTGTTTGTATATTGCGTCCTGCGCTTGGGTGTTGAGGTGTGACCTGCCGAGCTAGGTACCCCTGCTCTCCTTTATATACTCCAGGGGGCAGAGTACTAGTCGGATTACAAGGAGGAGTCCTAGTAGGGTTACACGGGATGAGTCCTAGTAGGATTACACGGGATGAGTCCTGGTAGGATTATAGGGGAATCCTAGTAGGAGTTTGATTTCTTCCTTCCTTGCGGGTATTAGGGATGTATCCCCGACAATCTGGTTTTATCAAATGTATTGCCATTATTGCTCAATGTTGTTGCAATGCACTTCCAATTTTCTTTGTGGTACCTATAGTGACGGTCCACTTGATCAACGGTCACCCCCATAGCAAACTTCTTGTTTAAATCATTGGCACACAACATGAGATGTGCCTTCTTGAACTTAAATCCTGTATGCTGTTTTTTTAAATACTTCATGCACCAATCTAGCATGTACTTCGTCTAATCCTTATGCTAGTTCAGAGACCTCTCACGAGTGGATGCAAAAGTGTCAGCCTTAGCTTTTTCCTTGGCCATGGCTATTTCCCATACAAGAGACATTTAATTAAAATCATACGGTGTAAATCAGCAAGCAACAAGGAAAGTTACAGAACAGATATCATAGAGAAAGGTACAAGAAGAAATATGATATCATACTTATATGTTCCATACAACACATTGGACATAAACCTATTCTAGAGCTGCTCCTACTTTATCTTCCCACATCCTTTGAGCCTCCCATCTCTTTTATTAGCCCATGCCACATTTTCTTGAAGTATATCACTATGATTTCTTACAATTCAAGGTAGGGTTGTGTATCAAGTCGCATCGTCATAAACATACTCATCTGGACCATCCTGTAAGATCCAATTATGAAGTGCACAACAAGCCATCACAATTTTGACTTGTGTTTTCAAAGGGAAGAATGGCTGACTTGAGAAGATTTTGAAACGATTCTTGAGGGTACCAAATGCTCGTTCAACTGTAGTTCTCAGGGAGGAATGACGAAGATTGAATAATTCCTTGGGGCTCTCAGGCTCCCTGGTCCCCCTATACTCTTGTAGGTGATATCAGGTACCACGGTACGGGGGTAATACACCAGACCTTGCTGCATATCCAACATCAGCTAGGAAATATTTGCCCACATCATTCTTTTTTTACAAATTAATTAGCTCAGAATATAGGTGAAGTTTTAGATTGGAGCTTTAGGACATTATGGGTATTCCTACCTTCTGGTATGTTAAGCCCATTAGGACGTGATAGAGCATCTTGAAGCACATAAGAATCATGGGCTAAGCCCTCCCATCCAGCAAGAACATATATGAATCTTAGGTCAAAATCAGCTGCTAGCACATTTTGAGTGGTAATTGACTTTCTATCCCTAAACCGATCTTGCATATGGAAAGGTGCACATGCTGGTATATGTGTACCATCCAAGGCTCCTATGCATCCCTATGAAAATATTTTTAAAAAATAAATTAGATGAACATGACACCTAAAGTGTACTCGAAACATTGATTATGAATTTTGATGTACCTCAAAGTAAGGGTGAAATCTGCCCGGAGAACTTGTTATCTTTGAATGTGTCTCAACAGATCTGATGCATATGAGGTCACGAGCAAGGGTACAAAGGGCATCTAAAACAAGATGGAAATACCTACTAACAGTTTCACTTGACCTAATAAACTCAAAACCTATTGATCTGTTTGACCAACGTTGCCCAACACAATGAATAAACATGGCAACTTGTTCCTCTATTGTGACATGAAAAGTCTCCTCTAGCAAGGCACGCGATCTAAGTTCATCACATAGTCTATGGAAGACAGCTTTCCTCATACGCAACTCATTTATGCAATGGGCCTCAGTACTATGAGACAAACGATTTAGACGTGACAATTTTTCAACATCTCTATCTATCATGGGAGCATAAGTTATGGCCCTTCTTCTTTTTCTTGATTTAATCCTACACAGGTACATGGCCAGACACACAAGAACACCGGCAATTAATCTTCTCCTCCACATATAATGGCAGTAGTCCAAGTAATACTGCAAGTATAATTTTATTTAGCCCATCTAAAACATACATTCAGAAAAGATGAAAATAAGTAATAAACTAGAAAGAATCAAGCATACAGAAGAAAGGAAAGCTAACTAGCAATACAGTAGATGGATTCACGCATCTCGCATGGATTTATTTCTTCATCAGAAAATCAATTGCAAAGGGGGAAAATCAATTACATTCTCTGGCTGCAATAGGTTGCCGCGCTTGAACCTTCTTTAGCTGCAGGGATTGATTGCTGCACATGACCCAACACCATGAGATGATGGATCTTCACTTATGATGGATCTTCACTTGCTTCACTAATTTGTGTCAGATCTGCACACATGGAGGATTAGTGTTGCTTGCTAAAGCGAGAAGGGACTGGTGCTGCGTGCTCACCTTGGGAGATCTGTACACCTTGTTAACCTGTAGCCTGCAGGGACTGGTGCTGCATGTTGCTCCCCTGGGTGCACGGTGCACCGCCCTCAGCATGGCGGCCAGACCCCTTGGCGCGGCAGCGCTGCCCCCGGACGCGCGCTTGCGACGGATGGCTTGGGATGACGGCTTTTTTTCACGGTGGAAAGTGAGGTCCAGTAACAGAGGAGAGTGGTAGAAGTGCATTTTTTTTTATTACGGTGGTAGATGGGAAATTTCTCTTTGTGCGCCAGGGTGTCGCGGCGGCAAAAACACCCGCCACACTTTTGCCAAGGAAACATGTGGCGGGAGGGTTTCGTGGCGGTGGCGTGCCATATACGTGTTCGGAACCAAACACTTACCAAAACTAGTGTGGTAAACTTAATGTTAGGCGTGGCAACCTGTGGCCACCAACCAAACATCCCCTAACAAAATTACTACACACGTCTCATTACGGACGGACACACATCACATAACTCTAAGAAAATATATGCCACATCTATTACACACTCGATCAGGACTAAGCCCTGATGAGGAGGAGGTCAACGACCATCGATAAGCATCCAATTTTATAGCTTGGTTCTGAACATTGTTCTTCGTTTATTTTTTTAAGCAATAATATTGTAGTGTTTAATTTGGTCTTGCCATGCTACCAAATCTAGATTGTCCATATACATGCAGTGTAAAGCCGCTGCTGTTACGTAGGCTTTCTTTGTTTCCAGCTTATATAAGTTTAGATTATGGGTCATTCTATGAGCGAATTTATATAAGCTAGATCTGCGGAGGAAACTAACAGGACCTTAATTATAGTCATATACAATGCAACCAGCTGCATGTTTGGACCTGTTGATGCATCGTGATACGCAAATAGGACGAAGTGAGCTGATGCATGACGAGAGGGGAGAGAGAGCTACACACACAAACGACGTACTGGACATTTGAAATCTACACGCTGTGTCAAATTTGGAAGCGAATCTCTGATGCTGTCGTCACGTAAAGTTTATCTTCTGACCGGCCGGTGTACGACGAGGAGTGTGCATCGTCACTTCCGGATAGCGCAGTTCCCGAGGGCGCAGGAATACGGCGAAAATTGTTGGGAGGAGGAATCCAATGCCCCGTGAGATTCCTGCGAGCTCAAAATACACCATAGTCCATAGCACACTGACCTTTGGTTTATCCTTTATCTCCTCTATAAAAAAAAATGCAAGTAGTTTTAGCCATCTTCACTCTATTCCAAATGTGAGACGTTAATTACTGCTCGTTCGTAGAAAACAAAGACACCCCTATGTGCCATTAACGCTTTTAAGACACATTTGGTTCCAACGGCGGAGGTAAGGTCGAGAGAGAGAGTTACGCTACTAAAACACGGTTCCCAGGAGGGGCTGAAACAGCATTTTCAGAAGCAGACGCGCTGCCCGCTCCTAACTTTCGTAGCTACAGATAGCTGTTTGCAGGAGTAGGTAACAGACCCGTCCTTGTAAAACCTTTTCGGGTGACGCCATCAGCCGCCCCTGGAAATGTTATCTTCAAGGACAGGTGATGCTATGACTCATGCAAACTATTTTCTAGGAGCGGTGGATGGCGTCACCCATCGTTGGAAATGTCGTTCTCGCTAAAATTTTGTACTATTTTCACATCAAAATTTTAAAATGTGGTTCTCAATCAACCCATTCAGATCCAATACTCAAAAAACATTGTATATGCAATAAAGTATAAATAACAAGTTCCTACATTAATAAGGAAAGAGTAGGGGTACATCCATACCACAATACAATATAACAGTTCTGTTAATAGTGCAAGTTCGTATATCAATAATTAAGGTCTTAGAGAGAACAAATTCAAATCCATAAGAAAAGAGTAGGGGTACATCCATGCATGCTACATATTTCCCGTACTAATCCGGCTCACTTTCTTTGATATGGAACATTATTAAGGTCTCCAATCGGCCATACTAGAACTTCATCAAAATAAGTTAGAGCACGGATGAATGCACTCTCCTTCGCTTCACGTGGACGGTCACATATACTAAATCTCGAACAATGGAGAGGTTAACTGATGTGGCATGTGGAAAGTGAGATGAGCCTAGAAATTCCAATATTCAATGAATATCGGGTTTCCACCCATGTAAGTCAAATTCAACACATCCAAGACTTGATCCAGAATCATACGAAAGCTCGCTGCCGCATTGGTAGTACCAAAGAAATTCTAAAAGATGATAATAACATGATGAAAATTAAAAGATGTAACGTAACTTTAGAATGTTGCATACCATGTTATATTGATTAAGCCCACAAAGTCTCTCAGTAGTCACAATCACATTGCTTTCTCCCTCCTCGAGCCGCTTTATTCGAAAATATGACGAGTCTGGCATAACATACCCATGATCTTTAAGCTGCTCTAGGCAGACCTCTACAAAATTCATATCAAAAGTTACCCTATTTGGTGCTATTTGACCCCATGCAACAATTGAAACCATTGGGATGGTCTCTCCTGGTGATATCAAGGTGAAATCTGTTTCTCAAACAGGTACTTGAAAAGAGATATGTACTCTTTGAAAAGAGATATGTACTCTTTGAAAATGAGGTTCACCAACAACCTCAATTTGTGTTGGAGGAGAAGTACTCCATTGACTTCGACAACATCTTTGAGCAGTGGTGGACCTAGTAAAGGTACATGGGTGTACATCTGTACACCCAATAATTTTGCAAAGAAATCAGCAAGTAAATGGGTCAGATGGTATGTATTTAAGCCCAAAGAAGAGAGAAATAGGCCTGCACGCCGGCCTGCTGCCTCACGACGCTCGAATGCTCGATTCGGCCACACGTCTCTCGACTTCTCAATCGCGTGCGCCGCTCGGCCTAGGGACCTAGGTTTGGCCGGCCACCGGCGCCTGGCAGGGGAGCGCAAGGGTGGATGAATCAAAGGATCCGCGCGCTTGCTCACCGAGAGGGTGCGTCGGCAGCGCCCGCGACTCCATGCTCGCTGCAGCTGCACAGGCGCCAGGCGGCCATGACAGATGTAGAATATTCATGTCACGGAGACGCCGGACGCGGATTCCGCGGAAGTGCCGGCTGCCGCAAGCATTGCCGGCCAGGCATGGCCAGGTCTGGCGCTAGCGAGTGCAAATGCGGAGAAGGCATAGATAAAAGCAGGCGTCGCCGATGAAGAGCAGGCCACATCCCCGCATGCAGCAGCTACAGGCCTACAGCCACAGGAAGTTCAGCAGCTGTGGCAACGATGGTTCGTGCAAAGTGCAAATTGGCCATTAATTCATTAGTTCCAGTCTGTGTTTGTTGCAACTGATTCACGTTCGGTGACTTGGTATATTCAATATTTGGTTCAGTAGTTTGATATAGCATATCTGTTTAATTGTAGTAGGCGTCGAAAAGATTGAAGGATATTGATTTGAAATCTTTATCGACTGGAACAACCAAGAAGACCAAATCATCTGTAACTAGTATCTCCACACCAGTACTGCAAATTGTGGAGCACAGAATTCAAAGTGGAACCAAAGTGGTAAGCATAGAACCTCAAGCACATAAATATCTATGGTCCTGTTTGGGACCGAGGTAGTAGGAATCGCGTATGCCATGTGCCACAATCGCGGTCCTCAAACTCGCGCGGCAAGCCGCGTCTCACTTCTCGTGGCGCACCGAAAAAAAATGGAAGCGTGGGAGCCCGCGGTGAGGAGAAGCATGCCTGCTGCATGGCGTTTTGCGGGATTAACCGAATTTATCATTAACCGAATTTATCAGCCACTGCTACGGGCGTGGCGATCCCAAACAGGACCTATGTACACCCAATTTTGAATTCCTGTGTCTACCACTGCTTTGAGCCATCTAATAGGATTGATAAGCTACATTGTATGTAAGTAAATTTAGAAATTATTCATGTGTAGTAAAAAAAATCAATTAAAAGAAGGAAAGAATATTACTTTGTTAGGAATTAATCCGTTCCTTCGACCGCCTGTTAGCAAGTCAATGGCACTATTAGGGAAGTGAAGTCCTAGACGACGAGTGGGAGGCTCCTCGAACATGTACTGTCCTCTGCCACCTCCACGGCCACCATCACCACATCGAAAAGAACTTCCACTCATCATAGTTAGCCAAAACTATACAAATAAAATTGTAATAAGATAGATTATTCCACAAACATCAACTTCAATGATAATTTAGACAAGATAAATTATTCCACAAACATCAACTTCAATGATTGTCCAAAATAATGGAAGAAATTTACAATTGTTGGTTTAGATCACAGGCATATTGTTATAACTAATCATAACATATTATTATCATATTGCAATTGCATGGAATCAAAATGAAAAAAGGTAACAATTTTAAATTTGTACCACAATCTCTATCATATAACATTTATATCCTTGAACACAAAATGACATATATAATAATAGAGAAGTATCAAATTTAATAATTCAATTGTCTAATCAATGCTTACCATTTTCCTTAATGAATTTACTTGAAAAAAATGAAAAAAAAGAAAAAGAAATACTAACCAACAGGGAGGGGGCTGCCCAAGCCCAACGGTGGGGAGGGGGGGGGGGTGAGGCATCTCTTGGGGAGGAGGCTACC
>NC_028458.1:16834998-16955796 GCF_000263155.2 Setaria italica | reverse complement strand
CCGTGTCATGAAACAATCAATCGTTGATGATACAAAACATACATCGATTATTGGAAAACCACGAAAAGCCGATCTAAATTATATTCTGGACAAAAATAATAGTACTATCTCAGGCATGCACAACTGAATTTTTCAGTAAAGAACCTTCTTCCTCAGGTACAGAAACATATTTAAGTATAAATTTCGAAATCAATCCAGAGACAAATCTTTATCTGGAGTTTCCATGTCAACTCCTATTTCCTGAGTAGTAGAGATACCAAGGAGCCCAACCTGCATATATAAAGAAAAATGGTATTAAAAAACATACAATTCACACTGACTTGCATCAATTTTCTTTCACAGTGACCGAATTGAGTGGGCATTATAAATTTCCAAATTATCGTCAAAGTGCAGTAGAAAGTATGAAACCAAACCCTGCCTTTGTACAAATGTAAGCACTCAAAGTTCAAAATAGGAGCTCGCTACAAAAAAAACATGACCAAGCTGTACTAAGTCGATTCAGGAATCTACAATGTAACATGACAGTATCGCTCCTCATACATAATCAAAATTGGCTGTTACTGCGACTTTCCGTGGTGTCCAAAGCTAAGGCACGATGGTAAGTGATTTTCTCCAGCTGGATGGAAGGACATCTTGCATTGAGCTCTCCTCCGATGCAGCAGGAGAGCTGGCAGGCGATGAGAAGCATGAACAAAGATCACTAAAACTCATAGTTTAGATTATAGGAATATTACGAAGTCAATTCCAGGAATCTGCCAATCCTTCCTAGATCTAAATCCTAACCTACAAAATAGTAGTATAATGAGGTAGAGAACATCCAATGAATATAAGCCAAAAATAGAAGTTTAAAACTATGGATTTGTAAGATGCAGAGAATAAGTGAACCACATTCTTTAAGCTTAGAGAGACAAATCTTGTGTTCAGTTATTTGTTGTCTTCTTGATATAGGCAAATAAATATCATAACTCATAAGTAGATTAAATATTATCTTGCAAAAAGAAGTAGATTAAATATTAGCAAGCTTAAACACACCTGTCCACAGGTAGAAGGAACTTCATATAGTTTCTGTTTAGTTATCTGCAAATCAATGGGGTCAACAGATCAAGAAGAAAATGGAAACCAAATATACCGGAAACTGAGTAGATCATTATGTATGATATTGTTTTTGACCAATTATCTTAGATATTCTCACATGCTGATTAATGTTGGAGACAGACTGTTCGGCGCACACTGTCCTCCCTATCAGCTTGACGAGGCCGCGCCCCGTCATCCTTGTCCTCCCATGAAGCAATTCATTCTTTGTGACCATAGACCAAATGCAACTGGTTATTCAGTACCCTAACTGTACTAACCAGTTCGTAAACTGAAAAAAGGGGCTGAGAGTGATGGTATAGGGAGAACATTGCTTTATTCCCTCTTTATATATATAATACAATCCTTACAGACGAGAGAAGCACACCGAACCAACACAGAGCACAAGCATTAAATAAAAACTGTGAACTATAGTACAATATCAGGATATCCTCAAAGGATAAAAAAGAGGTAAAAATGAAGACCAACGATACCCATTGGATTATCTTGGCATCGGAAAGTTCATGCACGACCGTAGTGTATTAGGCATTTCATCAAGATCCTTCTACGCACGACAGTGCAAATGGCCAAAGATCCAAATCTACACTATCCATCAGCAGTTAGGGGACAAGAGGAATGATATGGCAAGCATGAAACAACATAAAGCATTGCAATAAGGATTCATAGTTCACCATCAGCGGAGATCTGGCAATTGACTGTGATCAGTCAAGACTCAAGAAGGCGGCACTTGCCCAGTGGCTCGTGGTTTGTCTCTGCACCAGCGAGATGCCTGAATAACCGGTCATCATAAATGACAAAATGGAGCTGCAACACAGTATAATTGATAAGTTCATCTTGAAATTCATCCGTAAATCATAAAACGAGCATAATTCTATTCCAGAGTTAACTGTCCTATATATACCACACAGCTAATGTTTCAGAAAACGCTCATACCCACGACATGATGACAATCCATCTGCTCGTGGGATTGTGGCTGAATCCAAACAACGGTTTAGGAGAATTTCCACGCTCACATTACCTACACGCGAGAAAATTGCAATTATAGGACTCGTAACAATGCGCTTCGCTATTATAGGACTCCAAACATCGACTTCGCTAAAACGACTCTTGAAACGTTAGCACTTTGTTGTACATGACATTTGATCTTTTTAATCACTTTTCTCAACTAAAATACATATATTTTGCTATGATGTGACCATATTGCCCTTTGGACTTTTGTATCCTTGGACTTTTGTATCCTTGATCGATCATATCTTTTCATCTCCCGACATTTCATCTCTCCCTCGTGAAGCCCTGGCGGCCTCTGCCCTACCGCTCGGGGTCATGGCCTGGCCGCGGCGCCTGGTGCCTTGGCCGCGCTGCCTGGTGGCCTGGACGCGTAGGCCGGAGCCCGGAGGCGATGTCTTGTCACTTCTCTTTATGGATGCACGTAGACACCAACGGCATCCAGCAGGGATCCGGACCTCCCAAAGAACCCGACGACGTGGGCGCCGTCCTGCACTGGGACGCTAAAGGGTGTTTGCCACGGGGTGCCGAACGGGCCGTGCTTGCCGATGTTGGTGACGAACGTGAGCGACCTCACGACGGTGTGGCCGCCGAACGGGCCGTACGTCCCGGAGATCTCCTTGACGAACTCCCCCGCGCCGAACATATGACCTGCTTGCCACCAAGAAAGAAAGAAAGAAAAACTGCTTGAGTTATGAGAACTATGAGATGCATACGTCGTGATGATGAGCAAATGAGGAACATGAACTGCAGATGGAACGTACCTTGTGCTCCTGACCGCCGGAGCCGCCCCACGGCCCCACCATGCGCGGCGCCCCGTCGACGCCGGCATAGGTGAAGGAGATGGCGTCGACGGCTCCCTGGCAGCGGATGACAACGCTCTGGAGGCGGTGCGGCGCGACGCCAGCGGCGACGATGTCGTCCCGCGGGTCGCCGCCGCTGCCGCCCCACGGCCCGATCTTGACGAGCCCCTCCATTCTCCGCCGCCGCAGCAAGGCGAGATGACGAACAACGAAGGCTGGTGCTCAGCTCGGCTGCGCTGTGTTGTGTGCAGGATCAGAAGGGCAATACGGTCACATCATGGCAAAATACATGTATTTTAATTGAGAAAAGTGATTAAAAAGACCAAATGTCATGTATAACAAAGTGCCAACATTTCAAGGGGTGTTTTAGCGAAGTCGATGTTTGGAGTCCTATAATAGTGAAGTACATTGTTTCACGTCCTATAATTGCAATTTTCTCCATACACGCACACAGAGACCATCATGAACACATCGAAAGTCTGAACATCATGGCAAGCCACCTGCCAATCCGCTCCAACCGATCCTGTGCCGTGGGGGCGTCTCCATGCGCTCGTGAAGCCGGACCTCACGATGATGAAGGATGGGTAGAACCGTAGAAGACGACCTGCGCATGGCCCCAACCCCATGGACATCGACGGCGGCGTCGTGGATGCCCGGGAGCTGCACGGCCTTCTGTTTACACCGACACCACGGACGCGGCGCACGTCATCCCGGACGCGCACAATACCGCGGCGCCATATATTGCCTCCCTCCTCCTGCACCACACCAATGACCTGACGGCTGCCCTTCGATCCATCCTCACGGATGTCCACGCCTTGAGCTGCCCGCCTCGCTCTTTTTCTGTATGTGATTATGAAAATTCCCACCTTACTACTTGCCAGCAAAAGAGCAATTTTCTTCTTAAGAAAAACCTCGTCCAGGCGGCCAAGAACACAAGCACGGTAGGGTTAGGTAGAGCGCACGGAGCACGGCGGCGGGCTGTAACGGCGACCTGCACGCTGTGACCCGCGAGCTAGGCGGCGATCTCATCCGGATTATGATTGTGAATTGATGGAGGCGTGAGAATGGCAGTGTGGACTGGGCGACGTTGATCGCGGCCGCCGGACTCTCGGTGATCGCAGCTCGGACTCCCTATATCGTGGCTGGCCGCCGGACTCACGCTTACGGTGGGAGGGATTGGTGGGCGGCAGATTCAGGTGCATTGGTAGAGGGATTTCTGGGCGGGATGCATTCGAAAGGAGCGGCACAATTTGTGGAAACTAATTTGCATCGCGTGAGGATCCAATGATATCTGTCAGAGCGTGTGCAGAACTGATGGATCGTGAGCGACGGACGACGGAGAGGGCGTATCGATTATGGGACGATGGACGAAGCGGGACGACGCGAGACGACGGACGAAGGAAGGGCCACTGTCAGCCGCAAATTGACGATGTGAAATGCGACGGACGGAGCGTGAAGGTGAACTTCTCTTTTATTAGCAGTACTAGGATCGTGCCCGTGCATTGCTACGGGCAAAAACAAATTACCTCCATAAGCATCATTCTCATCATATGAAATATTTGACATGTCATAAAGAAAACATTCACTTTGCCTTAATTGTAGTTTCTATAAAGACAGGAGCTTATGAGGATCGCATTTCAAATATAATTTACTACCAACACAACATTCACAGTAATACTTTACTTAGCAAATCACAGCTCTGTTGAAAAAAGTAACTGTAAGATAGCATAGTATGTACATATACAAATTCCATCAATTACAAAACTTGCTAAAAGTTAAGGTAAATGTGTACAGATCAACAAAAGTGTGTATTCCCACAGTGAACAATATGAAATTTTGCAAACAATTGAAACATGAATTTTAACATCTAATTTTGTAAGATAACATGGATTTTGACATCTAATTTTATCTTAGCAGTTCACCTGAGCTGAATTACAATGCTCCATCCCCAGTGAATTAAGCATTGAAGTTGGTACATGAAAACTTAAGTCTGTCAGCAAATCTTTCTGCAGTCAAAGCAAGAGGAGTTGAGCTGAGTTGTATCAATTATAATAATCAAATAAAGACCATCAGAACTGCAGCTGTTTTTATAATAATAAAAACTTCAGTAATCATCATTGCATTTGCAGTTATTTGGCCAAGTCAGATACTTGAAAACTTTATCTGAAAATCATAGAGCATTTACTGCTTTACCAGGATCCTTTTTGTACTGGCAGTGGATCATTGACCATTTTAAGAGAGTCTTGTGACATGCCTACAAAGACATTGGAGTACTTAGAAATATCAAGAGACATAAATAACCATCGTTTCCCCTTTGCAACATAACAAGAGACCTTTGCAACATAACAAGAGATGACACAGATGAATCTGCAAGCTCTCATGGTTTTACAATATAGATAAAGTATAAGCTATTTCAGATATCTGGCACAGTGCAGTTACTACTGGTGTTATATCTGTCACAGTTCTGACCTGTTGTTATAAGCTTCAAGACCCAATGTTAGGAAATTTTTTAATCCACAGTCATCTCCTGCTGTGTAGAACCACTGAAAAAAGCCCCATAAAAAGCTAAACACGAAGTACTTGCCCAGTGCCTTTACTTGCTTCCTGAAATGTATCATTAAAATTGTAAGTGGAATTGTTCAACATGAACCAGGTGGTGAGGACTATTTTTTCGCAAGCTGAAAGTTGCCAAAAGTAGAATGATGGTGTCTCAGGACCTTTGTGAGTCAGAGATGTCTATTATCAAAAACCTCTTTAACCTAAAATTTAATTAACAACAGGAACACTTCCATGTGTTAGATGGCCTGACATGAAATGGATAGATGTCAGACTATAATGTGAGCACTATGGATTAGGAGCGATAAATTTCAAAAAGGTAAGTGGAAAATGCATCAACCTGCAAGGCTAAATCCTGTGTAGGAAGCACAACCAGAGCTCGCAAGCACCTTACTGTCCGGGTAGATAGAATTTGCACAATAGGTACGGCATAAGCAAGAATTTTTCCAGATCCGATCGTTTCTACCGAAGCTGCTTCTTGAACAGGGAAAAATGATTCGATTCCCATTCTCTGCACAGCCTCTGCCAGTCTATAATGGTAAACATACACACATTAGATTGCTGTAACACCCAAAGAACACATGCATGCCCATTTCAACATGGTCTACTTGCCTATCAACAAATAAGCCAACCTTGGCGCCAATAAATGGCCAGCACTCATAAATCAACCTTATCAGGAGATTTCACCCAAGCATCTGAACCCTCGAGTATGGTATAGTACTACTTGACAAACCTCCCAAATCTCACCCCCTAATCACCAGCATCCCAAATAACGTACATTAATCAGGAAAACAATTTTTAAATATGCATGCTTATAGTAAACCAAACCTGGCAGAGAACCTAGACGATAAAGATTCTACTTTTTTTCTTTCCATCCAACCTCTCTAGAACCTAGATAGACAAAGAAAATAAAAGGATGGCCCAAGTGAGTTCAACAGAGCCTTGCTTGAATGAAATTGTTTTTTATAATGAAGTTGAATACCCACACTGGTGCCAAATCAGTTTAGTTAGTAGGCAAAATCTAGCGGTGCCCTGTACGTGGACAAATTAAAAGAACAGTAAGTAAAATGTTGGGGGCTCTGGAAGCACCAGCATGAAGTGGTGTTCTGGAATTTACTCACTCCCATCAACACTTGAGGTGACCTCCAGAAAATAAGCAATGCTTTGGTTCTCCCACATGAAGCATGCCCGAGCAAGTTGTTGCTGAGAATGGTGCCAAATATTAGGTGTGCGGCACATAAGAATCATATTAAAGAAAATAATCCAACTCCAATGTGGGTAATTATGTTAGGCATCTGATGTGCGACCCCAATGACATACCTGCACATGTTGCGCCACCACAGCAGGTTGTTGATCCATCTCCATCCTGTTAATCGGCAAGACGTTATCTCTGAAGGCTGAAGCATTCTAGCATTTTAACAAACACTTCGTTGGCATGCTGCTGGCTGTAAGGAGGAACACAGACAAACAAACCTGCTAGGGAGGAGGAGGGGGCAGACGATCCAGAGGGGTGGTGCCGCCGCTACCTCATCCACTCGGTGATGGGGCCGCGTCCGCCAGAGCCACCGTCAATCTCTTCCCATGGAGTCTAGGGAAGCCGGAGCCTTCTCCTCCATCAGGGATCGCACGACTGGACAACAAGGGGAGGAGAGGGCGGCCACAGGGCATGGAGGCGCAGGCGGACATAGGAGGCGCGGCCGGGGGAGGGAGGAGGCGAGGCGCGGGCAAGGGTGGGGTGGGACGACAACGGCTTTCGTATCTGGGAGGAGGACGCGGCCGGCTTCTGTATCTGCCGGCCGCCATCGACGACACGACCGCAGTCCTCCTCTGGCTCCGCGGCCAGATCTGCCCCTTCCCCAGCGCCGGCGCCGACGACGTCGACCCCCGGCTGGCCGAGCTCGCCGATCCGGGCAGGGTCCTCGTCACCGGGCTTGGCGGCGGCACCAAGCTTGGCGTAGGGTAGGAAAGAGGGGCGACGACCGCAGGCTTGACGCAGGGGAGGAAAGACGGGCGGCGGTGGCGGGCTTGTCGCAGGGGAGGGCGGCGCGCGGTGGCAGGCGCGGGGAGAAGGGGGAAGATGGGGTGGCGAGGTGGCGGAGACGGCGGGCATGGGGTGGGATTGGGGGAGGGGGCTGAAGAATGGACAGAGGGAGAGGGTGCGGGACTGCGGAAGGAGATCGGACGGCGCTAATTCATTTTACCGTGGGATGAAGCGAGCGGAGGATCCCGACGTACGAAAAAATAGTCTTAGTTTTGCTTTTTTTTATAGTAGAGATACTAGCAAAATGCCCGTGCGTTGCTACGATAAAAGATCAATTATGTTTTTCAAACTAATTATATTTTTAATTTCCATCACTAAATTTTAATACTACTTATTGGATGTCTACACATTTAATAGAAAACCAAAAGAATTTTAACTTAATTATTTCGTTCAACTCAAATACCCATTAAATCAAGCAAGAGAGTTAAATTAGCCTCCGATGGGGGCCTCTTTAGTCCTTCTGGCCATGCAATATCTTTTCACATGCACCGTATTTCATCAAACAGGAGACGGTGCGATCAAACTTTTTCCATCATGCACATCCCATTGTAGGTACAATGGCTTAGGTTAAACTTTATTTGGAAGTGCTATAACTACCTTTTAAATAGTTAATTAGGGGGTGTTTGGCAGCACTCCACTTCAATTCTTTTTTCTCCACTCCACCAACTCCACTCAACTTCAACTCCACTTTACTAACTCCAGAAAAATAATGGAGTTGTCTACATGTTTGGCAAGAAGCATGGATCCAACTCTAGAAACAGGTGATCTTATTGTGAAAAGTCTATTATACCCTTGTGATTGGGACCCCTCCCTTTATTTCTTCCCTACTCATCTTCCCTTCGTTTGCACATCTTGCAATAATTTGCTCAGACATGGATTGTAGTTTTTCTTGCACAAACCGCTCTAATCCCATCTGACCATAGTGTTCGACATCAATAAGGTTGGCCATAACTTTCTTTTGCTTACGAGCTTCATGGCGTTGTTTTAGTAATTCATTCTTTTGCTCATGAGACATTCACGCATACCAATTTCTTTCTCACAGTGAGTAGTGGCTGGTCGCTCGATATCATCAACCCTCCGCCCTTTCTTCTTCTATATAAGTAAAATGCTAAAATTGTAATAGTAAATCGTATAAACTATTTCCATTCGTGAAAAATACATATAACTCATCTAGTTGTATCCTACTTTCCTAGTAACAAGATAATATTTCATAAGGTGTACTCATAATTTTATAAAATCATTTTGATTTCTCACTGTACGTAAAGGTAAATCTACCGCTTTGTACTGAAGCATATAGACCTCGCAAGACTGTAGGTGCATATAGATGTTGTCCAAGTAGTTCTCTTATGCAAACTCGATATATATTGGTTCGGATTCACATTCACATAATTACGATGGTGATAATTTGTGACAGCTATGAAATAGAAACATATCATATTATATAACAATGTAAAATGTCATTAAGTCAATAAATCATAATGCAATCAGGTCACAGAAATCTAGACTGGGCTAAAAAAGGAGAATGAATCTAAGGCATGCAAAATTCTACTGAACCAAAGATTACGATTTCATAGATCATTGAAGTAACAAAAATGTCTGGAACAAGGCTCCAGCATTGAGAGTATGAGGCCCAGCTTTATGCTTGGTTTGTGTCTTTACTTGCTGGCATCAGTGTGAATTCAAGCACATAGGGTTATGAAAATCAGCACGAGGCCTTACCTGTGCCTGATAATCCCAGATGCAGACACTCCCCTAGTAGAGGCTCGACAGAATCCTGCAAAATGCAAAACCTCATAAAATTAGCAACAAGTAGAAGTAAATTAACACTGTAAGCACAAACAGCAGAAATGGCTGAAAATCAGTGAACGGGCCCAAATCAGAACCAAAACTTACCATGGCTCCGTGGGGTGAAGATCCACCGACTTGACCCTCTCGGACCGTTGCGCAAACTTCCGCTAATCAGCACCAGAAAACAAAATGAAACCGAAATTAGCGCAAAATCAAAGCGACACAAACAATACACCGGCGACGTGGGGGTCGAGATCCAGTGAGGTCCGACAGACGCACCTTGATCTCCAACTTGAGGGGCTGCAGCAAACACAGGTAGGAAACAACATTGGTCAGATCTCTGTGCATACGTCGCGAGCTGAGCTCGAGGAAAACCGGGCGAATGGATTGGAGATTCGGGAGCGAGTAGGGTCAGATCTGCGTACCATGGTTACGACGGTGAGGACGGCGCCGGGTCGAGCTGAGTGACTGGGCTAAACCCTTGAGATCCCCAGCGCCGACGGGGTGGGCAAGCGGGCGGCGCGGGCGGCCGGGGCCGAGACCGAGACCGAGGAGAAGCATTTTTCCCTTAACCCCCACCCTTCGCTTCTTTTTCCATCCGGGCCCTCTCTCTTCAGAATTTGGACTGTGGGTTGATTTCACAAAAGTCTGAGGGTTTTTTTGCAAAATGAGCGCGACGGACGAAAATTGCTGGCAGAGACGTTACTCGCTTTAATAAGAGGTATAGATAAGATGTATTTTGAGCTATTAAATGATTTCAAAGGTAAAAGTTGTCAATTACAAAGTTTAATGTCTTGTTGAGCTCTACAATTTTAATATAAAGTTTGTATTCATCCGAGATAAATTGTGTTGGTGTTTAGACCCGCCAATGGGGTGCCCGAGGCAGTGTCTTGGTTAATGGGGGTCATCAAGATTAGGAACTCGAAGGTAAATGCAAACACACGATTTAAACAGGTTCGGGCCGCTAGATTGCGTAATACCCTCGTCCTATATGTTGGTTGGATTGAAATTGATTTGGAGAGGGTCCCTGCCTCGCCTTATATTATCTAGGGCAGGGTTAGTCAGTTGATTTACAAAATACTAGTCGGATTCGACTAGACGAGTTCTACCTCTATTGCTACGAGTACTTTTTCTAATCCTCGACTAGTTTTTATCTTGCCACGTAGACTACGCCGTCCTGCACTATAGTCTTCATGTCAGATACGTCTCAGTGGCCAACCATATATTTAAGACTGTCCAAACCTTCTGGTGGGCCCATAGATGTATGTACGACAAGACCCCGAGTACTTTTTAGTCAAATGCAGCAGTTCCGAGTACTTTTGTATGCTTCATTGACTAATTTTGGTGTTCTTAGAGCACTTCATCGGGTTGAGTCTTCAAAGTTACACGAGCACTGCCATGCGGCTAGAATATGTTCAAGCCTCATTTAACTTAGTCTTGAATCCTACAACTTTGAATTTTATATGGAAGTATGACAAAAGTCGCACTCCATATGAAGTAGCCCCCCGATCCTTAGGTTCAATCGAAGAATCAGGCTGAGTATCAATCTGTAATTTGCATCACTTTCCCCTTAAAAACCCAGAGGAATTTTTTTTGTCGATGGGCACATGGCACACAACCCCGAGCCGTTATTCAACTAGTTTGGTGAGTATAAGGGTCAACTTCTGGTCAACGTGACCATCTTTGAACGGAAATCTTTTCTTCCAAAAATAAAGGTAACTACCAATCAGGTGCCGTGAAATCTTCGGGTTCATTAAACCTGCTATTACTGTGCCGAGGTTATAAATAACAGAGGAAATCATCCCTTCCGTTTTACCTTTGCTATCTGCTCTTTCAACTTCCACACTATAGCCCTAGCGCCACTGCTGCCCGATCTCCGAGCGCTAGCACCGCTATCCTCCACAACTTAACCTCTGAGCGCATGCGCCAAAAAAACTCGTGACATCAAGAATAGGGAGGAAAGCTGTTGCTGTCAAGCCTGCCGTGGAGGACAAGAATAAGAAGGCTGACAAGAAGAAAGGGCCGCAACTAACAGTGCCCAAGTACGGGAAGACGGACCAGACTGCACCTCTAACTCCTGCCTATGCTTGGAAGCGATCATCTCTAAAGGAGGAGGAGATCAAGATACTTGTGGCCACCAACTTGCTCCAAGATCGAGATTTCATCAAATGGAGACCCGACTATGGTAACCCATGGCCACTGGAGGAGTACCCGGAAGGAACGGTATTCTTCGCTCACTTTATCGAGCGTGGTCTTGCTTTGCCTACATCCGATTTCTTCCGGGGTCTGTTGGAGTACTAGATCGGAGCTAGCGCATCTAAACCCCAACGGAATTCTGCACACTGCTATCTTTGTGCATCTCTGCGAAGCTTTCTTAGGGATCCAACCCCACTTCCAACTTTTCTGGAAATTTTTCCAAGTGAAGCCGCAACCAAAGATGGAGCACACCCAAGTAGTAGGAGGGGCTGGAATTCAGATGCGGGAGAAGCTCAGGAGCCTCTACCTGGATTACGAGCTAATAGATTCACATGCCGGGTAGAAAGAGAAGTGGTGCTATATCGGCAACCACGACCTCAAGCTCCCCAAGCTAACAGGGCATCGCCCCACCTAGAACAACAGATGGCTGGATGAGCCAACCCATGGAGACTACCTACAACTACCCGAACTCCTGGACAGGATACCCAAGCTGAAGCAAGAAAGATTGACTGGAGTCAGAGTAGCATTCAGCTTCATGAAACGGTGAATTCAGCCCCTGCAGCAACGATGCCACTGGGGCTACGAGTAATCAGGTGTCAACGTAGGCTGTCTCCTAAGGAACTTAGCACAGATGATTTCATGGCGAGGTTGAGGTGGATGTTCTTGAATGCAGGCGAAATCCTCACCATTGTGTGAGAGTTCTGCGCTGCCAACCCGCCAAAGGTTGTAAGTACTCGTGGCCACAGCCCCCGAGTACTCATTTTGTTAATGTTTGGGTGTACTAACTTGTTTGTCTGTGCAGGAAGATGTACATCTAAACTGCTCTGCTCCTCCTCCTCCCGGATCAGAAGACATTTACGAAGCTGCTCCTCGCGTCCATACGGCAAAGATTGCGGAAAGTGATGACGAGGAGGAGGAAGAGGTACTCGAGGCCTCCAACAGCTGTGGTCATCTAAGAATGCTAGGTCATCCTCTGGATTGACGAAGTGCATTGCTGAAGAAGATCTTGAAGCTGCACTTCCTCCACCACCGAGGAAGAAGCAGTCCATCACTGCAAAGCAGGCCATAAAGAAGTCTATCACCGCAGAAGATGTACCTCCCGCGGTAATAACTTATGAGAAAGGACAATATCCTGAGGATCGAGTACTCCCAGTAGGTAGTTCCAATACCACCATGTCTACTCAAGATGGTATTAGTGGTTTGCAGGTACTCGAAGAGCTGACTGAGGTGGACAAGGTGGCAGCTTAGGGCGCTCAACATAAGTTGTCGGTCATCGAGGAGGTAATTGAAATCGAAGATGATCCAGAACCTCTTGTTGCTGAGGCAGACCCTGCCGATGCAAGAAGTACTCAAAGAACAGAGACAATGATGAAGGCTGGCGATGATCATGCTGCGACCCTACAAGCCGCACCAAAGAAGCCATCTTTGACCATCAAGCCACTGCACATGATAGGGAACCTTCTCTGAAACTGAGAAGATCTACAAGATATGCCTTGCTACTCCTTTGAGTACTAATTGTAGCTTATGATTGACTCATTTTATGTCTCTGAAACTTTGCCTTATGTAGGAAATCTTTTGATGTGGAACTTGGAGGGCCTAGCCTGAAGCTCATGACTGATGGCAGTAGCCACTCAGTCCAGGACGTGTTCCAGGTTCAAACAAGTCCGCAACCAGAAGAACACCCTACAACGACAAGCAATCCAGGTGTTGTATCTCTTGTTGCAGCGTTGATGCAGGATGTTATATTATCCTTGACTGATGTGATAGTGTTGGCGCTAAAAGTCAGCCGATCGACCCTCAGCGTCGGACACACGACCCGGGAGAATCTGCTTAACTCCTGTTCGGGTGATTGCGCTGGTGCGGTTCACGCGGCGTGCCAGCCAATCTAACCTGTTGATTGGTAAGGAAGAAAAAACGTGTCAAATTCTAGGGGTTACGATCGGCTAAAGGTTCCGATCTTGAAAAGCGTATCAGCGAATCGGCCGATTTGGTATATGAAGATAATCGGCTATAATACAACCGACAATCACGTAGCGATTGTGAAAGAAACTACTAGAGTAAATTGAACAAGGCTACAAAAGCAACACTTGAAATAGATCTAATCGGCTATATGATGAATGGAAATAACAATAACAAAGCTGACAACTTAAGTCTCAAGCTGGATAACTGGTGATAAAAGCTAGAATAATAGATAGAACCTATAATTCTAGTAAATATCAATAACTTGTGAATAAATCTAAACGAAACAACAGCGATACGCCCGAAGTTAAAGCTTAGATATTACTCGATAAACGGAACTTACAGAATTGGCCGGAGATCGTGTCGATGCAGCCCTGCCAACCCGTACGAACTCGTGAAAGAAGAAAAGTACTGGCGAAGTCGCCGACTTGAAAGTAAAGTGCGATGAAAAAGTAGATTCGTTTGTATTGATTGATGTGTTCTTTACAAATCTCTAAAGGCGGCTATTTATAGCCTGTTACAACCAATTTCCTAACCGACTAGGATCTATTTCTAATTTTAAACGAAAACGAATATTTACAAACACAACTCGTATTGGAGTTGGTTATTATACTCCCGCGAACCAATCTTTCTCTATCTTCTTTCCCTGATCCACTTTAAGCCCATATTGGCCCAATCGCTCCAGCCTTCCAGTCGGCCGATCTCCACCAACTCCGTCCGCCAAAATACTATAGCGCCAATCGGCCGATCCCCAACTGTAGCACCAATCAGCCGATTCTCAATCGTGACCTTTTAATCTACTGCATCGGCCAGCCCTCTTCTTCCTTGACGCCGATTCCATACGTGTCAAAATCCGGCGTCAACACTGCCAGCCCCCGAGCAACACGTGCCCAACAATGTGGTGGTGACTACCTCTAGCACCGTGGCTACTCTCATAGCCCCCGAGCCAGAGGTAGAGATTGAAGCAGCAGAAGTGTTGGAAGTCATGGCAGCCAACCCATCTTCTGAGCCGGGTCCGTCGACAAGACTTGTCGTGGTTCCACTCAGTGCAGCTGATTCTGAAGCTCATGTGGATCCACCGGCAGCTAGTGAAATTACTCTTGAAGACATCTAGCTAATCGATGACCCATTTCTAGACGTGAATATGATAGCCGGGATGATGGAGATGCACCGTCGTATTGGTGCTTATGCAGAGGTATGCTTGCTCTAGATTTTTCCATAACTTTGGAATTAGTATGCATGTCCTAATACGAGTACTTATTCTCTGGTGCAGGATGTCATCAAACACTCCCACTGGAAGTCGCAGACGCTTCAAGGCTATGGGAACTCAGTACCCCGTGCTAAGGCTCTTGCAAAGGAACTTGCCAAGGAGAGGGAGTACTCCTCTAGACTACTAATGAAGTGCGACGGACAAGCCGCTGAATATCGGAACCGCATCCAGCAGTTGGAGGAAAAAGATCGTCTCAAGGGGCGCAAAAAGTCGTTGAACCAGCAGATGAAAGGTAATTGCTCCTCTTCCTTGGATCCCGAGTACTGATTTTTTTTTGTAATACTGATCCTCTCGCATATTATTTGTGTAGCGCTCGAGAAGTCGAAAGAAGATCTTCAAGGTCAAGTTATCGACTGGAAGAACTCTTACTACCGGGTGACAGATCAACACGATAAGCTAGTAGCATTATATGAGAACTTGGATCATCACCTGAAGAAATAGAAAAAGATGCGCGAAGATGGTGAGGTCGATTTGGTCAATGCCATGAAGACCATTCAAGAGCGTGAAACTGAGCTGGAAGCTATGTCACGCTGAAGGAGATTTCTGAAGCAGCCTAACCGATAACGGACATGGTGGAGCCCCCAGTTGAGGGTGTAGAGCCCCACCCGCTGTCCAAAGTACTTAAGGACGTGCCAGCAAAATTCACCGGCTACATTCAGAAGATGGCGAAGTCTGTCTCCAAGCAGTTGTTGAGCTTCGTCACGTCCTTCTACCCTCAAGCTGATCTAACACCTGTTGCGGAGGGTATAGTAGAGGATTGTTCGGATTAGCTCTTCCAGTTGCATTTGTAAGAGATGGACCCCATCGCAGAAGAAGTAGCCAATCACCTAAACCTTGAGTAGTCTTGTATAAGAAACAAACATTAGTTCTCGTGTTGTAAATATGATATGAATGCTTCAAAATATAAATAATTATAAGTCTTGTTGCAGTTTTTATTGCTTTTGACTTGTTTTTTTAATGCATCCTATGATCTCCCCTGATATTTGCTCGTATGGTAGATGTGAGTGTCTGCACACAAGGTTTCTTTGATGAGCCTCTTTAGATACATAATGTAGAGTACTTAGGATGCAACTCCTTCCTGCAGAGTACGGGTACTCAAGGTATCTGGATAATTAGACCTCTTGGGCGAGTAGTCTCTTCAGGGTTTTCTTCCACTAGAGCCTATCTTTACAACCTTTCTGGGTTGTATTGATGTTGTACTCTAGAAAACCTGAAACTGCAAACTTGTTATTACAAGCCGTGACTAGACAAACTTGTCTAGTAGATAGTATCTCAGGTAGTTTAGTTAACCTCCAGAATACTGATGGCTTCTTTTCTACAAGCCGTTAGGGGATAGATTTGTCCAATGAGTTAATTAACTCATGAAGTTTATTGCAGTGTAGCTTTCGCAAGCTAGCATTTGGACAATTTTGGCCAGTGAGTTGAATAACTCATTAAAATTTTGCAGACTATTATTACAAGCTGCATTTGGGTATTTCTACCCACAGAGCTAAATAGCTTGTTGTTAGCTGTGCAAACTTGTCATTACAAGCTGCGATTTGCGCGATTTTTGCCTAGGAGCTGAATAGCTTTGCGAACTTTCTTCTGCAAGCCATAATTTAGGTAGAAATAAATAGTCAAATTACGACAAAATATGACTACTTTATTGACTTGTAATTCTACAACTAATTCTGATGGCCGGTGTACATGAATATGTTAACTAGGGGTTAAATCAACAGAGTTGCTCGATGTTCTACGAGTTGTCGACGTCTTCACCAGAGAGATGTCGGAGCCTATACAACCCAAGTCCAGTAAGCTTGGAGACGATGAATGGTCCCTCCCATGGTGAGTTTAGTTGTGTAGCCCCTTGGTGCCTTGGATACGCTTGAGGACCATATTGCCTATATTGAATGAACGTTCTTTGACATTGCGATCATGATAGCAGCGGGTCCCTTCAAGGTACCTTGCAGACTGGACGAGTGCTGCACAACGAGCTTCTTCGAGGCTGTCTAAGTCTAGACATCTTGTTTCTTCTGCTGCGCCCTCTTCATATTGCTCGACTGTTGGAGATTTTCACATGACGTCGGCAGGAAGGACAGCTTCATATTCGTAGATCAGGAAGTAGGACGATTGCCCTGTAGGCTTGCATGGCTGGGTACAGAGCCCACAGAGGACATTGGTAAGTTCTTTGAGTCACTTGCCCCCTTTCGTGTTTCCAATATCGTGCAGCCTTTTCTTGAGAGCTTCCAGTACCATCTCATTGGCACGCTCAACCTGGCCATTGGCTCGCGGATGAGCAATAGAGACATACCGGACATCAATCCCACTATTCTTGCAGTATTCTCGGAACTCGTGATTGTTGAAATTGGAGCCCAGGTCTGTGATAATGCGATTGGGAAAGCCGTAGCGGTGGATGAATTTGTCGAGGAAGTCGAGTACTCTGTCTGCCTTGGGGCAGGTTACTGGCTTTACCTCGATCCACTTGGTAAACTTGTCGATTGACACCAGTACTTGGTTGAACCCTCCAGGAGATATAGACAATGGGCCAATCATGTTGAGCCCCCAGCATGCGAAGGGCCAAGAGGGTGGTATGGTGATAAAATTGTAGGTAGGGATGTGTTGTTGTTTAGCGAACAATTGGCATCCTTTGTATCGGCGGACTAGTTACTCAGTGTCAGTGAGAGCTATAGGCCAATAGAACCCTTCTCTGAAAGCTTTACCCACGATCGTTCGTGAGGATGCTTGGTTGCCACAAATGCTTTTGTTAATTTCCTCCAATATGTCCTTGTCATCTTGCCATGAGACGCACTTCATGAGTACTCCTGATGATGCGCCTCTTCTGTAAAGCTTGTTTTCGACTAAAACATAGTTCTTGCTAAGTCATGAGACTTGCTCTGCTTCTTTCTTATCTTGAGGTAACTTGTGTTGTTTGATCATCATGACCTCCCAATCTGGTGCGGTAATACATCGATTGGTGGTTGTTGATGGTGCCGACTCTATTATGGATGACTTGTGTAGCTCATGGATGAAAACCCTTGATGAAACTTGAGCTCGAGTAGATCCAAGCTTGGATAGGATGTCCCTGGTAACGTTTTTGTCACGAACTACATGAGGAAACTCCTGACTAGAGAATTTATTCTCTAGCTTGCGTATTTCTAAGCAATACATGTCCATGTTCTCCTTGTGGTGATCCCACTTGTCATTGACTTGATTGATTACCACCAGTGAGTCGTCGTAGACTAGAATCGCTTCATTCCCAGCGAGACTGCCGGTGGAGCCCGTGCAGAAGCACTTGTATTTAGCTTTGTTGTTGGATGCTTCCCAAAAGATTTGCAGAACATATTTGAGTTGTTCACCTTTGGGAGATATTAAAAGTACTCCTGCACCGACACCCTCAAGCTTGAGTGATCCGTCGAAATACATGACCCAATGCTCTGGATGCTCTGCTGGTGTTGGTAGTTGATTCTCCCACCACTCTGCCATGAAATCGACTAGGGCCTATGACTTGATTGTAGTCCTCGACTTGAATTCCAGGGACAATGCTCTGAGTACGACCACCCATTTAGATTTCTTCCCGTTTCATCCCGATTGTGGAGAATTTTCCCCAGGGGAAGTCTGTGACAACGAAGATGTTGTCCTCCTAGAAGTAGTGCCGTAGCTTCCGCGAGGTGAGCAGTATTGCGTATAGTAATTTCTGGAGTCGCGGGTATCTGGCCATGGAATCTGACAACACCTCATTGACGAAGTAGACGGGCCTCTGTAGTTTGTATACATACCCTGGTTCTGGTCTTTCAACCATGATCGTCGTACTGACGACGTTAGTAGTCGTGGCGATGTAAAGCAGCAAGTCCTCATTGGGGTTTGGCGCCATGAGGAGCGGTGGCTTTGATAGGAAGTCCTTTAACTGTTGCAGGGCTTAATCTGCCTCCTCAGTCCACTGGAATTTGTCTTGCCGCTTGAGTAGTTTGAAGAAGGGTAGGCTCCATTCTCCAAGCCTTGAGCTGAATCTGTTGAGAGCCATCATGCATCCAGTTAGCTTCTGCACATCTTTGATGCATGATGGGGCATGCATGTCGGTGATGGTGGAGATCTTCTTGGGGTTAGTTTCAATTCCTCGGTGACTGATGATGAACCTGAGTAGTTTCCTGGAGGGTATGCTAAAGATGCACTTTATCGGGTTGAGTTTCCACCGGAACTCTTGCAAACTTGCGAAAGTTTCTCCTCAATCCACAATCAGGTCATAGGGATTTCTGGTCTTTACGACCACATTGTCCATGTACGTCTCGACGTTGCGGTGTATCTGCTTCTTGAAGCATTCCTGGATTACCTGTTGATAAGTAGCGTTTGCGTTCTTCAACCCAAAATTGTTGTACAGCAAAAAGCTCCGTATGGGGTGATGAACACAGTTTTGATTTGGTCCTCTTACTTAAGAACTATCTGGTGATACCCTAAGTAGCAATCAAGAAAATAGAGGAGGACACATTCAGCTATGGAGTCGATGACTTGATCAATCCTAGAGAGCCCAAAGGGACCCTTGGGACAGTGCTTGTAGAGGTCCGTGTAGTCGACACACATCCTCCACACATTGTTATATTTCTTTCACACTAGGAAGGGATTGGCAAGCCACTCTAGATGATAGACTTCTTTTATGAAGCCTGCCGCAAGTAGTTTGGTTAGCTCTTTTTTGATGGCTTCCCTTCTATCTTGGGCGAATCGTCATAGGCATTGCCTTTTCGGTGTAGCTTTTGGATTCACGTTCAGTGAGTGCTCGATCAACTCCATGGGTACCCCCGGTATGTCCACTGGTTTCCACGCGAAGATGTCTTGGTTGGCCCGGAGGAAGCTGACGAGCACGCTTTCCTTTTTAGGATCCAGCCTTGTGTCAATTAGGGCTATCTTGGAGTGATCACCAGTCTCAAGGTCAATGGTTTTGATGTCTACTTCACTTGCTAGCTTGACCTTGATTGCCCTCGACTTCTTTTCTAGGATTTTGAGTTCTAGCGGGGACAACTTTTTGGATGCGGCGAAGACTTGCATCATCGAGCTTGGTACTTGGGTAGTTGCTGCTAGCTCAACAGCTTCTGTGTCGCAGTCATAGGGCCTCTTCAAGTCTCTGCGTAGGGAGAGTATTCCCTTGGGTCCTAGCATCTTGAATACTAAGTACACGTAGTGCGGGATGCACATGAATTTGGCCAATGCTGGTCTTCTGAGGATAGTGTGGTATGATGTTTCGAAGTTTGCTACCTCGAACCAAATGTATTTTGTCTGGTAGTGTTCTTTGATCCCAAAGATAACTGGCAAAACCACCAGTCCAAGGCGTACAACTGTGTTGCCCGGGACAATCCCGTAGAACGGAGTTCATTGGGGTGAGCATATCGGTAATGTCAAGGCCCATCTTATTTAGTGTCTTTGCGAATCGTATGTTGAGACGGCTACCGTCATCGATCAGTACTTTAGTGAGTTTGGAGCTAGCGACAACTGGGTCCAGGATGAGGGGATACCATCCTGGGTTAGAGAAACTAGTCCATTGGACCTTCCTGGAGAAGGTAATTAGCACCTCGGACCATTCAATGGACATTATCTCCCGAAGGGTGAGCTTCTAGGACCACTTAGTAGTAGTACCCCATGTTTCACCGAAGATGACATTGATGGTGTTGGATGGGTTCTGAAATTTGCTATTGTCACCATCGTCTTCATCTTCCTTGACCTTGCCCTTGTCTTTGGTGCCATATGGTTTTGGCAGGTCCTTCATGACTCTGCGTAAACTGAAACAATCTATCACAGAGTGCTAGTGATATGGGTGCCATGGGCACTGTTTCTTCAGGAGCTCATTGAACGAGGGCCTGTCTTGATTCTTGCCGTCACATTTCTTGGACGGCTGTGAAATTGCCGTGACATTATTGTCTGGCTTTCGCTTGCGGTTGTGACTTCCCGAGTAGTTATTTTGGTTTTCATTGTTAAGGTGATTGTTGCGGTCCTTGTCGTTGCGTTGGCCATTGTTCTGATTATTTTTGTTCTGACCCTTGTTGCGATTGGACTCGAACCTTTCGATCTCCCTGCCTTCTTCATCTTCCCACACCTGTACCATAATCTTGAGATATTTGACATCAGCAGGGCATCTTCTACTAAAGTCCAAGAACATCCGGCGATTGTAGAGGCCATTCTGGAAGCAATCTATAACTCCGCGCTCGTGATGTCCACGATTGTGGCCTTCTTGTTGAAAACACAATGTAAGTAGCTCTGCAGGGTCTCGCCTTCTTGTTGCTTAACTTGGCACAAGTTGATCCTATTGCCAGGACGCTGCATTGCTCATGCTTAGTTGTTGGTGAACGCTATCTTGAGGTCCTTCCACGAGTCGATGGAGTTCTTATCCAATGATTCGAGCCATGTGAGTGGCACCGCCTCCATGTAGATGTGGAAGTAGATGACTTTGGTGTTGTCATTTCCTCCAATTTCTTGTACTGACAGCGAGTAGCACTGGAACCATTGGACTGGGTCCTGCTTACCATCGTACTTGGTGATACCCGGAGGGTTTGAACTTTTCAGGTAGAATTATCCTCCTTACACATCTTAGGAACCTGGGGAACCCGTTAAAATCATCTCCTAGGTACTCGACTTCTTGCTCGTGCTCGCGGTGCCGTCCATCGATGATGGTACGTGCATCACGGTTGGCGTTGATCTTTTTACGGAGGTCTTCTATTGGGCGCTTGGGTTCTGGATTAGCCCCACGGTGGCCACGCCCTCCCAAGCGACTCACCCGACTACCCTATGCTCTAGCTTGGCTTGGTCTGGTGCCTCCAAGTTGGCTAGGTCTGGATGGAGGGCCTCTATGGCCGCTGCCATATTGACTACGCTGGGATGGGGAGCGTTGGACTAACTGTATCAGGTACTGCTGATCGAGTTGTTCGTATGCGCATTCTACCAGTTCAGCCAACTATCTGGTGTACTTGTTCTATGGCATGGCGCGGGTGATGAGATCAATGGATGCGCTAGTGGCGAGGGGAGAACGTTGGTGACACATTTGAACTGCTTCAAAGGTGTTATCCAGGTTCATAATTGGTAGGTCCGTTGCAAGACGGTGGTAGTGCTCTGCCCTCACGGCGTTTCTTGCTCATCATCGAGTTCTTTAAGCCTCAGTCTCTTCTCCGGCAATGTTGGCAGTGAGTTCATCCTGCAAGACTTCATCCAAGTGACATTCATACCACGAGTTTCTATCCCGTTGCTCTTCTTCTTCATCCCCTTGTCCATCAATGAGAGCGTAGAGTTCTCGTTCTAGAGAGTATCTTCCCGATCTTGAAGTGATGACCTACATGATGCTGCCTTCCTCATAGATAGGTGATCGAGGAGCTCCCTCCTGCTATAGGAGGGTGTCGAGGTAGGCGATGAGGCTTGAATCATCATCCTTGATGAGAGCAGGTGGCTTCATGTTGGGCTAGTAGACGAATCTGCCTTGGGGAGTTGATGTGATGACCAGGCCCCGCTACGGACCTGATAAAGGGGTCTCCTCGTCCAGGTCCGAGTAGTAGTCGAAGTTCTCGATTGTATCCATATTGGATTATGATCTGGATAGGACCAAATGGTAAACAGTGGTCGCGTTGCAGAATCTGAATGGGAATTGACTCGATTGGTAGTCCGACTTGAACAATGGCTTATGTGCTAGCTCGTGAAAATCAATCCAATTGGTGGGAGAAGTAGAGTTGTACTCGGACTCGTCCCCCCAGCCTCTGACTAAGTCAGAAATTGAAAACTTGTCGAAATTCTTGACGAGATCCTCCAAAGATTGATGCTGGAGTATTACGGTTTCCTGCTTTTTCTCCGGGATTGACGCAATGTGGTGGCAAAAATTTCCAGCGCTGTCTGTGACGCAAACCCAAGAGCCGAAGATGAATGTTGTGCCTGCTTCAAACACAATGATTGGCTTGATGATGACTCGTGCCATCAAGTTCGCTAGTAGATTCTTGGCGGGATCCCCTACCTGGCGCGCAAGGTGTCGGTGTTTAGACCCGGCAACCAACCGAGGGGGGTGCCCGAGGTGGTATTTTGGTTAATAGGGCTCGTCGAGATCAGAAACTCGAAGGCAAACGCAAACACACGATTCAGACAGGTTCGGGCCGCTAGATTGCGTAATACCCTACGTCCTACGTCTGCTAGGTTGCCTCGCCTTATATTGCTGGGGGCAGGGTTACAAGTCGGTTGATTTACAAGAATATTAGTCGGATTCGACTAGACGAGTTCTACTCTTATTGCTATGAGTACCTTTTCTAATCCTCGACTAGTTCTTGTCTTACCACGTAGACTACACCGTCTTGCACCATAGTCTCCATGTTAAATACGTCTCGGTGTTCAACCCTGCATTTAAAACTGTCCAAACCTTCTAGTGGGCCCATAGATGTATGTACGACAAATTGAAAAAGTTTGTATTTAAAAAATACATCCACTAAACACATTCACATGTACTCACACATGTACTCATACATTCACATATACAACTTCAAAAGTTATAGTGCTTCTCTATAACTGAAGTCCCTGGAAAAATTAAAATTTGTAGATTTCAAAACTAGAGAGAACTTATAATAATATTTTTGAGATAATTGATTCAAACTACATGATATAATTGATTCAAACTACATATTACATGAGATAAATTAACTCAAACTAGCTATATATTATGCTATAACAATTCCAGATTCTTCATCCTTGCATGCCTAGGGCATTTCATCTTTCTTTATGCTTGCTTCTAAAATCATCATCTTTTGTGGTAGGTCTGTGAAGATGTTCATTTCATTATACTAATTATATTCTTCAACGTCTTCGACACCATCAACTCCTAAGATTTCTTGTTTTCCAAGGACTACAACACGCTTTGTCTTTTTTGTAGGATCAACAACATACATAACCTGTGCTATCTATGAAGCAAGTACCCAAGGGTCATCTTTGTAACCAACATTGTTGAGGTCAACAATTGTGAGCCCATAGCCGTCCACTTTAAGACCTTTTGGATGTTTGACCCATCGGCACCAAAGGACCGGGATCTGTATATTGGAACCATAGTCGACTTCCCATATCAATTATGACACCATAGTATGTCATACTTTGGCTGGTTCTCTCATCTAAGGCCTCAAGATGAACACCACAGTTCTAAGACACAGTCTTCTTGTCCTTCGTGATAGTATAAATAGACATCCATTAATATTATACCCTTACCATGACGTGACCTGGCTATACGGGCTAGCTGCCAATCTTTTGATCGTTTGATCTTCCATAGTTACCCCATCTAGTGAATTTAGGTCCTTCAACCATGCAGTTAAACGACGCTTGTGCTCCCTCATGATCCAATCTTCCGAGCGGCCATTACTTTGAGCATGAATCACACTCAAGTATTGACCGACTAAAGGTGACATTATTGTGAGGTGTTGCATGATGCTATAATGGGCTTGTTGCACATCTTTGAAGTCCTTGTCGATGAAGGTTTTCCTCTCTACTGTGCGGATCCCTTTCAACTTCCCCATAAATTGTGGAACGGGCAAACCAATGCGTACTTTATCCTTTAGGTAACCTAGGCAAGACTCGATGATTTCCTCCGTATTGTATCCCTCTATCATGGATCCCTCGGGGTAAGCATGATTCAAAATGTACCGGTTCAGAACTAACATGAAATGCTCATATGTCCACATTTCGTGTAGGTAAAGTGGACCCAGTGCCCATATCTGATTGACCATGTGAATCATGAGATGTTCCGTTATATTGAAAAAATCCCGGAGGGAAGCACAACTCTAGTTGCGCCATAGTCTCCCCAATAAATTCTTGGAGGTGTTTCAATTCATCTTCATCAATAACCTTTTGAAAAATTTTGTTGAAGCAGTAACACAACCGAGTGATAACCATCTTGACGTATAAAGGCTTGATCGCTTTAATTGCAATTGGAAGGAACAACGTCAGCATCATATGACAATCATGACAGTTGTAGCCGGATAGCGAGAGATCTTTCATTGAGACTAGTTTCTTGATGTTGGATGAGAATCGACCTAGTACTCTAATCCCTTGTAATGACTCGCACACTGCCTTCTTCTCATCTAGTGTCAAGTTGTACCTAGCCGGGGGTAGTTCATATCTTCCATTCCCCTTATCGATATGGTGAAAGACTTGTCTTATCTTAATGGCTACCAAGTCTTGTCGTGACTTTAGGGTATTCTTTATCTTGGCTGATGTCTTCAAGAAGAGACCAATTATGTTACCAAACACATTCTTCTTCAAGTGCACACCATCGATGGCATGGCGGACCTCAAGGTCCGGCCAATATGACAAGTACTTGTAGAAGATCGACAGTTTCTTTAATGGCACGCCATCGATTGGTGGCTTATCTTTATTACTCTTCTTCCCATCTTTTGTCATCTTCCCATAAGGAACCTGGATGGTCCTGACCATGTTGAAAATATAGTTCCCATCTCGCTTTTCTAGAGCAGATTCTAGGTTGGGCTTGCCACAAAAAAATTATAGAACTTATTTCTTCGAAACCTGTGTCCTTCCACCAAGAAGCATCTGTACCCAAGGTAAACTACCTTTCTAGAATCTTCTAGGAAAGACCATACGATGTCACCAATGCACACCATGCATCCTGTCCTACCTTTCACCTGTCCTGATAAGACAAACAACACTTGGTAATTATTGATGGTGATGAAGATAATGGCTCTTAGATTAAATTCCCGCTGTGTAAAACCATCAATGATGTTGATACCATTCCTTCATAAAGTTTCCATCTCTTGCATGAAAGGCTCAAGAAAAACATCTATATCGATGATAGGATGCTTTGGTCCTTATATAAGGATGGATAGCAAAAGGTACTTTCTCTTTTGGCACAACCATGTTGGCAGGTTGTACATCATCAAGATCACTGGTCATGTGCTGTGAGTGTTGGTCCTTTCACCGAACGGATTCATTCCATCGGTACTTTGTGCAAATCGAACATTTCTTTGATGTTTCCAAATTGTGGATACCGCTCATCGAACTTCTTCCCCTAGCGAGCATTGGATGGATGTTGAAGCTTTCTATCACCCTTCCCGTGCTTATCTGAATCCCACCATCGCATCAGTTCAGCGCCATTTGGGTTTGAGATAAAACGTCTAAGGTAATCGGAAACAGTGAGGTACCACATCACCAAGGCAAGAATTCTACTCTGCTTCTCAGAAATGCCTAAAGTAGTGTCTTTTGGCTCAACAGTGGCTACACTATTCCTTGCACCTTTCCTCTTCCGTTTATTCCCATCGGTTGGACCTTGCTTGTCGTCATCACAATAATTGGAATTGTTTTTGTACCGACTTGTGGAACATACAGGATATTTGTCCAAACCTTTAAAAGTATCCCGTGGTACAAGATACAATGGTTTGGACATGCATGAATTCTTTCCACACCCATCGTGAACGGACTCACAAGCTTCTTTGCTCGATATAAGTTGGCATGCACTCCATTTGGCTTTAGAAGCCACCAAGCCAAGATATGCAACAGTGTAACAACTCTACCTTAATTAGGTGTAGTTAAACTTAAGAAAGTCATTAGTCACTAAGTAGAGGAAGTGAAAGGTCCAATTTGCCCCTAAAAAGCACTTTCTGGAGTTAAATAGGAAACTTGAGTTTTTGTATACAAACTTGAATTTTTGCCCAAATAGGAGTTGAAAAGTTTTAATTTCAAACAACTTTTATTCATAACAATTTGACTAATTTGGAGTAGGAGAAGGTCAAAACAAGAATCAAATCAAGAGTACATTAAAAACCTGCAAATGACCTAAGTCCTGGAATTCATATTTTTCCTCAACTTTGCAACCTGTTATCTCACAATTCTATATCTAAACTCAAGTCAGACCCCTAGTAGAAGTTGTAGTGCCGCGAGTGTGTTACAACTTTATTATACTGACCCAAGTCTAATTCACAACCAAACCTATTCAAAATCTTGGTCAAAGTCGCTCAAAACAGTCAAAACAGCACAAATGCTTTTCTGTGCTAAGTCTGGAAGAACACCCAAAGTGCGCATCTTGGCAAGCCCGTTCCTCCTAAAAATTGAACTGAACCTGAGAAAAGTCCTTACTAGGAGTTCGAGTCCTAAGATCGAAGAACAATTCCTTCAATTACGTCTTGGCATGGTTCAAATGGGAAGCTACTCAAAATCTGAGCCAAAGTTGGCCAGAATGCTGAAAAACGGCAAAACCAAAATCTAAGTCCCAGGAGGCTGGCGTTCTGCCAGCTTTTGGACCTTCGTATTTTCAAATTCGCTTCGATTTTAAGTAAAGACCTTTTGTAAGTTTTGAACTTGGGCAATAGGACTACAAGTTTTATAAAGGTAAATTTTGAAGTGCAATTCAAAGATGTGAAGTTAAACGTGCCCAAACCTGGCCCTGTTAACCGGTCGTTCACTTGCCTCGCGACACCCTCGGCCGGAGCATGCCATGACGCGTGTTCCCACACATTGCCCGCCGCGTGGCCGCCATCCACCGGCGAGCTCGCCGTCGCCCAACCAGCGGCCGTGACATGACAATTCGCGCGCCCCGCTGCCTAGTAGGCTGTTGGAGGTATGCCCTAGAGGCAATCATAGAGATGATGATATTCCATTTGTATCCATGATTTGTATATTGTGTTCATTGAATATCCATTAAAGGCTACTTGAATTGATTTGCAATTATGTGAATTGTATGTGAAACTCTTTACTTGTATGGTTATTCTAAAAATTGTCCCTAGTCGGAGTTCATGTGAGGACACACATGAATATTAGACTAGCACATGTATTAGTTGATGACTATGTTTCACAAGTCATGGACATGGAGATGTTGAACTAATAATGTGGACACATGTGGAGACATGTGCTAGGACTGACCCAACACGAGAAGTAGTTCTCTCTTTAAACAACATATACGCTTTGTCCTTAGACCTGAGATTGTCGCATGTATTCTAGATGTGGATCGACCTACTTAGGGGCTATCAAACGCTACGCCGTAACAGGGTAGTTATAAAGGTAGCTTTCGGGTTTGTCAAGAAGCATGCTATGAGACATGGTCAATCAAGATGGGATTTGCCCCTCTCTGATTGAGAGTGATATCTCTGGGCCCCTCGAGTGATCGGATCCGAAAATGCATGGCCATGCTACGTACGGTTAAGAGTTAACCTACAAAGGGATTCCGAATCACAGGATCGAGAAAGAGCGGTCGGCTTGAAGCTAGACCAAATATCGTGAGGCAAAGGGAATAGCGTGTATATTATGTTGTGATGGTTCGTCTGATATGATCTTCGTGTGCGTATAGGAGTTGGCACGTCTTGCTAGAGGCCGCTACCGACTATTGGGCCGAGTAGGAGTACTCGGGCCATGTCTATACGTATCCGAACCCATAGGGTCACACACTTAAGGGACTGGAAGCCCAATTCGGATCTGATCCGAGTTGGATTAGGTTTAGAAGTACTAATGGGCCTCGGACCCAGAGACCCGTCAGGAACCTCTATAAATAGAGGGGTGGGGCGCCCTAGGGTTGACACCTTTTTGGCGAAACACACCTGCCGCGCCTCCCACGCGCTCGCCTGTTGCAACTCGCGGATCTAGCAGTCCGGCTTGCGACGCTTCCTCCCTGCACGTGTGGATACCTTGGAGGTGTTGCGCCTGCAGCACTTGGACGAGCCGCCGACGAGCCACGACGAGCCGACGACGAGCCGCGGCACCGGAGGTGATCTTGCTGCACGTGGACGAGCTGCTGAGAACCTGCTGGACGTGATCGACTACGTACGACTACGTTGATCGACTACGTACGACTATGTGATCGTCTTGACTGCATCGACGCATATCTACATCTTCCGCACCAGTAGTGCGTCGAGTGGTAATCCCGTGATCCTTATACGGCAGTTCTTCCTGGTTATACGCGGTAGATTTTTTGAATTGCGCTAGTGTAGCCTACCTCGTATCTCCACATAGGCGAGCGCGCTTATCCCACTCCCTGACGCCATGTATCCCCTTCGCCCCATCCCGAGCTAGCTCCACTGACCGAAGGACGCCACGCAGCCGCCTCAGACTGGCCAAGCTTCGCCCGCCTATCGACGCCCGGACAGTGACCGCACGAGCGCCTCGCTCCGCCAACCCACGGCCGCGGCAAAGTCGTGCCTGCACGCCCCGAATCCCCCCAGGCAAATGACCGAGGGATCCTATCCCACGGCCTCCGCACCCTGGCCAATGGCGCTGCTGCCAATGGAGCTCCGGCCCGCAGCCCACAGCGCCCCTCTGATCTTATACACCCATGCCCGGAGCCCCGCCTCGACCCGCCGCTCCCCCTGGCCCTATAAAAGGACTTATGGTGCCGCCTACACCGCCCTCCGCCACCTCTAGCGCCGCCACTCCCCTGTTTTCCTTGCACCACCACTTAGGTATCCCATGGAGCCCCCACCTCCGCGCCGCCCCGCACCTCGCCGACACCGCCGCTCGCTCCACCGCGCACGTCCCCTAGCTGCCTGTTGCCCTCCCGGAGCACTACCGGCGCCGGAACACCTCGACGACTGCCGCCGCGACCCGCTCCTCATCCCCACAGCGTTCTGCCTTCACCGAGCCCTCTCTAACACCCTAACCGCCACCAATCGACCCTAGGTGAGCACGCGCTTCTCCCCAGTAGCTTTTTGCCCTGACTCGAGCCTCGCATCGCCGGAATCGGGCAAAGATCACCTCCGGCCGCCGCTAGGGGCCTCCCTGTGTCTTTTATCTTTTTACAGGAGCCTTAGCGCAAGAACTAGGGACCCCTGTGTGATTAAACCATAGACGCGAGGGTTAGATCGCAAATTTGCCTCGGTTTATTGTTTTAAATCCGTAGAAAATAGAATAAATTTTGTAAATGCACCATAAATCGTAGAAAAATCATAAAAATGCCAAATAAATTTTGTTGGACTCAGTGAACTGTCTAGTTTCATACAAAAATAATATTGCCTATGTTATAGTTGGAAATAATACCCTATGGTTTTATTTCTTGCTTAGGCCTTTTCAATCATAGTAAATTGAAGAAAAATGCTAAAAAGGTAAATACAACTCTGTGGTGTATGTTTCTGAGTATGGAAGATTGGAAAAATAGTGAAGACCCTGGAGTAGAACTTTAACTCACTGTTTTAGCTTTATATTTGAAATCTAGGCTTTTTCTTTTTGCATAAGTTTTAATTTAGAGCTGAAAAAATATGAAACCTCTTGGAGTAGCTTAGTTTTGAAGTGTAGTTCACTGAGAAAATATGAAACCTTGACTAAAACTTGATGAAACCCACCTTCCTTTTTAGAGCAAGATAAATAGGAGTAAAATATGGGAAATAGATGTTCTTCACTAAAAATCATGAAAAATTCACCAAAGTTAAATATTCACCCTCAGACTCACTGTAGGTTTTGAGATAAAAATAGCTAAGTGCATGCTACCCTTGGTGATAAAATAATTTTAATTCTTTTTGTGCCAATCCTTTGGATCCCAAATTTTTACAGTAACGCATTGATGATATGAGTGTGGTACTGCTAATTTCTTAGTGTCATACGTTACTATTTGCTTGTGGAAACAAATTTTGGATGAGGAATCGGTTTAAATGAGTAAGGAAATGTCAAGTCCTAATAAACTTAATTGGTAATTTCGGAAGAGGTACGGAAAAAAACATTCAGAAATAAATGACTTTCCAAATGAACCCCGAACAATCCTAAAAGCAACCCCACCTTCCTTGTGAAACTCTAAGTTATAAGAATCTTAAATATGTACACAATCACCATCAAAGTCAACCCCGAGTTTTAAACCACAACCCACCTTACTCCATGAAGATAATGAAAGTTTAGAACCTTGTTTCGGTGAATGTGGTCGAAATGCAACTTTCATTTCAGCAATAAGTCATGTCTTGCATCCTTCATGCGAAAGCATGGAAAGTTTGAACTCTCTACATGTGCATGTCGTGTACAAGCTAATATCACCGACGGAACCTACGAGCTCCACCCTACGCTGGAAGAGGAATCCGCCGCAGAGCTACATCACGCAGAAGTTGAGCCCGAGCTAGATCAAGACCCCAAGGACCCGCTAACTTTTCCTGAATCCAAAGGCAAGCCCCGGTGCATGCTTCCCTATTTTAAATTTATGCAATGTGTTGATGCTTATGATTGTGCATTTACGTTTGTAGGAGTTGATTGAAACTGTAGATGCATGAACTTAGTACCTTCGATCTGAACACTAGTTGCTAAGGTCGAGTAGATGCTGTGCTAAATAGGACTCGGTAAAAGTCGAATGATTGCCTATACTCGTGAATTATAGGAGTTGTTTGTTACTCATACTACAACTATAAGGATGACGGACGGGACCGGGAATGGTTCCGATGAGGTGGTTTGCCCCGTTTGTCTAGTAATGAACTTACTAAGGTCGAAACGTGTCGGCGTTCGTGATCAAGTGTTTGAAAGTACTAATCTTATAACTAGTATGGGATGGGGAAGCCTAGTACCTGATTGAACTAGGGCGTGGCTTATACTCCTGCTGTCCCTGGAACGAGATTCCCATGGTGCATCATGTGGGTGCAACTACGGTCACAGTACAGCAAAAGGCCGAGACTGTGGAGCATTGCATGCCAAGGGAAGTTTGGCCCTAACACGTGCCTGGGGATCGATGGGGACGGCTGACAAGTGAAGCGACCCTTCGTGGTGCACGGATGTCGTGGGATTAGGTTCGCCATACATGGTTAATAAATTCGAATTGATTCGTCTGCGTCTCACAGTTTGGGACTGCTTGATCGCTATTCCGCACTGAGTAAAGATGAAATATGATGATGATATTAATCTTAATGTTTGTTCTTAAATTGTTTGGAAACTATGCTTGTTTAGTATAAGTTGTTAATCTAGACTGGTTAATGAACTTAGAACTTGAGCTAAAATATTGAAAGTACAACTTTAGGCGGTTTGGCAAAAATAAACCCACAGCCAAAAAGCCTTGCATGTCTAGGAGTTGGTGAATAGTTATCACTTGTCGGGTCAGTCTTGCTAAGTATTAGTTGCTCAGCCTTGCTTATGGCATGACTTTTCAGGTAATGTCGATAGTTTGGTTGCTGGCATCACTTGGCCTACCCAGCTCCCTCCGGGTTGGACAGTCGAGTAGGATCCCTACTCAGATAGCGAGGGCAGGGGTCATTGATATCATGGCCGGCTTCATCATGGTATTATGTATCGATGTTTAGCTTCCGCATGTTTTACTTCTTCGTTGTTTACAACCTTGCAAACTCTGTTTGAATTTTGAAAACTCTGATATAATAAATTGTTGAACTATGTTAATGTGATGGGAATGTTGTAATCTCTATGCTATTCACCTTCGTGTGAGCAATGCTTCTCGATCCTGAGTAAGTGGTTTATAGGATGAAATCTGACGGACGATCAAGTTGACTTGCTTAAAGTGCACGATCGCGTGTCAAGCGACGTAAGTGTATTTTAGTCAGGTTAATTTGGGGCGGTTCCACCACAAGCAGATCATTGAAACTACCGTCGAACCAATTGTGCTTAGCCTTTAGAATCAACAGCTCAAGTATGAAATGAAGCACGGTCCACTGTTTTGGACATCCTTTTGAATGCTCGTACACATTCTCCTCCACTGATTTCTTCACCGTCTCGAAGTTTGTTAAACCGTTTGCACTTCCAACTAATAGTTCCGCTTTGGTGTGACGCAACAACTGGCTCAGAAAATCACTATCGTCAAATTCGTAATCACCACTACTATCATAACTACTATTGTCATCACCACCACCATCGCCACCCTCATCAACACCATCATCACCATCGGAGCCACCACCATCATCATCGCTGCCACCCTCATCAAAAGAATCGTAAGCATCAAAAATTCTTCCAAACTCAACATCTTCCATGATTTCGTCGAGCGGATTCTGAGGGGGTGCTTTCTCACCATGATATGTCCAGATCATGTAGTCTTCAACGAAACCTCGAACCATCACATGCGATCTTATTGTAGTTATTTCGTTGAATACTCTCATGTTCTTGCATGTTTTGTATGGACAAGCTACCATCTTTGTCTTCTCGACCATTGCATTATTCTCTGCAGCTTTAATGAATTTGTTAAGTTCTCCATGAAAATAGGCGTCCGTTCTTCATGCTTGGTACATCATGTCCTATCCATCTCTCTAAACAGCAAAAATAATTACACACAATGAAAACATCATCCATGTCAACTTGTTTCATCCTAATAAAAACACTATATATATAATTACACAGATGTCCTATTTCCTAAAGAAAATATCATCCATCTCAAACTAGATTAAAACTATCATAAATGTTAAACAAACAAGTACACATGTAGTATTTTCTAATAAACAAATAAAAATATAGAAATCTTGGAAAAAAATGAAAAACAATTATTCATCATCCATGTCAACATGTTTTGTCCCACAAAATCTTGGAAAAAATGAAAATTATGTCATGCATGTGTTAATATAGAAGAAACTAAATATTCTTCTCTCTCCTCCATGGATATCTAGGAAATCATCATTCATGAATGAGGCTAAAACATCAAAGTTGAGTACAAATGATTAGATAATCTTATTCTCCTACCTAAATAACCTAACTTCATCCAAAAGTTTGAGGTAAATAGAGCTCCAAATGGCTAATCCACACCTTGGAGATCTAGATCTATCTAGAGGTATATGGAACTCCATTAGAGCCTAAAACCCATGCAATAAGCTTAAAAAAGATAAGGAATTAACATCAACTTACCTCCTATAAGCTCCAACTCCAAGGAAATAAAGTTAAAAACCTTCCTCCACCTTTTTCGCTTTTTTTGATTTTCGGGCAGCACCTCTCCCTGAGCCGTGATTGTGCCGTCGGGAGGAGGAAGAAGCCCAACTGGCTGTTTTGTCACCCATTTCTAAGGACGGGTCGCCCCGTGGTCCACCCCTGAGAACCATTTGCAAGGGCGGGCACGAGGTGACCCACCCTTGGAAATGGAGGCGATTTCCAGGGGCGGGTGATGCCGTCACCCACCCCTGGAAAGATCATTTTCGGGGGCGGGTGCTGCCGTCACCCACCCCTAGAAATTGCCCAGGTGACATCCTCACCCGTCCCTGCAAATAGTTCTTCAGGGGTGGGCCGCATGCTACAATAACTGCCCCCGTTTTGTACGGCGGGTGGCAATTTCGCCCGCCCTCAGAAAAAAATGGGGCACCCCTACAAATCGTTTTTACTAGTGTTTGGGGTTTACTTCTTTGAAGTCCATCTATACTCTTTCCTCGTCCTTTTCTTCTTCTTTTCATCTCTTCTCCTCATCTTCCCCCTTTGATTTCAATGAAGTTCTTTGGCTGTGTGTGTGGGTGGGCAGGGCGGGCCGGGGGGCCTGAGCCTCCTAGCCTCCCCTTAGATCCACCCCTGTTTGGTTCCATCTTTGCCATTAATTGCACAAGTTTGTTGTTCTTCACTCCCTATATGAATTTCATCTACTCTAATTAGTTTGGTTCAACGACGTAGACATGCATGGTTATTCCACAATCTCCAATCGAGCTTTGTTACAATGTTTTTAAAGCACCAGTGATACTTGTAGGTACTTTCTTTTCTTATCCTTCTTACAAAAAGGAATTAAATAGATTTACATATAATTAAAAGGGCATCATAGTAATTTCTTATATTTTTTACTCGATCCTACCAAATTGGTACTTCTCTTTATGTACTTCATGGTACTTCCTTTATTTCCACCATTCGATTTCACCGGATGGACAGCTTTTATTTTTTTTAGCACTTTAAAATTTCTTCAATCTACAGATACTCTCTTAATTATTGTGCCCAGGTCTAAAATGACGTGCATGCATGGTGTATGTGAATTAGTAAGATAATTTGGTACAGAGGAAGTATATGTGCAACGAGAGAGATATTATATATGAAGATTTGGAACATTCAGCACCGAACACATACGTGTTTTGAAGAGTGGTTTGTAGCTCTATGTTTGAACAGAAGAATCTCTTTTTTTTTGTAAGAAGTTCCAAAAAGAAAAGAAAACAGTTCGAGTCTTGCATCTCAAACTGCAAACGGGCCTAAATCCTTGTGGAGGGGAGAGTGGCCATCATTCGAGGCACAGAATTTCCCGGCACGGAGATGCGCCTACCCATAGCCGGCCCATTGCTAGGCATTCACGCAACATGCCGATGTAAATGTAGGCATGCGTGCACACGCCATCTGATTCACATCAGAATGAGATGGCCATCTGCCGCGACGTGACTAGGTTGGTAGGCAGGTAGGGCAGCTACACGTACGTACATGCACAAGCACAGCGCGACAACGACGACGATCGGCCAGTCGTCGTCCCAAATGTTTCAAGATTCCCTTCACGATGTCGCGTTCGATCGTCTTCTTGTCGTGTGATGCCGTCTCGCTGCTTTTTTTTTTTATGATCGGTGCGTGCGTCATGGGCTTGATTTGGACGTGCCGGGACACACGCCCACGGGCTCTTTCAAGGACTTTTGCCGGCAGCCGCGCGTATGCGCTAGGTGCACGTACGTACCTCGGGCTGGCCGAAAAACTTACGGATTGTTCGGATCCATGAACTACACACTTTTAGCTTAAAATTTAGGTCTTGGGATCCAAACAGGTAGGCAAAAAGGATAAAGAACTAAACTTTGGACTAAAAATTTTAGCCCCTAAAGAGACCCTAAAAGGGACTAAAAGTGTTCCTGGATGCTACTTTCCTCTCCTTACCCCCTTCTCTCTCCTCCCCGCACTCTCTTTCTGCGCTCTCTCTCCCTCCCCGCATGCTCCGCCCGGCCCCACCGCCTCGCCGGCCCCGCCACCTCCGCCTCACCTCGCCGGCCCCGCCACCTCCGCTCGGCCCCACGGCGCCGCCACCACCTCCTCCACCTCCGCCTTGCCCCCCCCCCCCCCGCCACTGGCCACCTCCTTCTCCGCCTCGGCCCCGCCGCCACCTCCGCCTCGGCCCCGCCGCCGGCGGCCTCGATGCCGCCGGCCGCTGGATCTGGGGGCCGCGGCCGCCGGCAGGAGGGAGGACGGGGAGGGAGGCCGCCATGGTAGCGTTGTACTCTCTCCACGTCTCGGTTGACGACGAGCTCGAGTTGGCCGTCGGTGACGCCGCACGGCTGCCCGCGTCCGGGGGGCTCCTCCCTCGCCGTCGAGGACTCCGCCATGTGGGTCGCCATCGACAGCGAGAAGGTGCTCCAGGTGCGCCGCCCCTCTCGCCCGAGGTCTCCTCCGGCACCGCCGCCGCAGTCCCTGGGTGGCGGCACCTCCATCCCCTTCGCGCCCTTCTCCCGCTCCGACAAGCTGGGCCGCATCGCCGATTGGACGCGCAATCCGGTGGAGGCAGGGGAGAAGTGGGGACGTGAGGGAGAAAATAGGGGCGAGCGAGCGAGAACGACGAAGAAGCTGGAGAAGGTGCTCGGCTCTAGAGAGAGAAATGGGGTGAGGGCAAATCAGTCTTTGTTTGTTGAAGGACTAAAGTTTAGCCCATGGATCCAAACAGGTGGGCAGAACTAAAATTTAAAGGCTAAAGTTTAGAAGCTAAAATTTAGTTCATGCACAACACCACCTTAGACTCGTGAGCTGACTCGACTCTTTTACAGGTTCAGTTCGGTTCGACCTCTTAAGTGAGTTGAGTCAAGTTTCAACTTTTGCTCGCTTTTTACGAGCTAACTCGTTAAATCACTCCTGAGATATTTTATTGGCTCATTAGCCTCGACAAATATGATGATGTCAAATTTATGTTTAATTAATATAATGGTGCTGTTCTTATTTAGCTAAAATTAACTTGTCATCCAACTCATAAGCCAAATTTGTTTCTAATTAAGTATGTTTTGAGTCTCCCGACATCTATGTTATCCTAGTTTATTATCCTAATTTATTGATTCGTACTATTTATTTTTGTAATATTATCATAACCTATACTTTTAGATATTATTACCATATTCAATTAATATCATCTTTATTTTTAACATTAATATTAAACAATCATTCTAAAATTTCTCTAATTACTAACATACATGCCACATTTGCGGTAAGCAGAAGATTAAGAACATCTGTGCAAAATGCCGTCTTGTCTTAAGATTATGCACATCATTTGAGGATATGCCCACTTAAAGGTTTGGACTCAAAGAGATGAACAGGGGAGAAAATAGTGAAGACAACCTAACAGCTTGTGTTCTCAGTTCATCCATCGCAAGTTTGCAACAGAAAATTAATTTATGACATGCTATCCATCATTTCATAAAGAACTTTTTCTCACTCCTGATGTAGGATGGCTCTTTTTTGTAATACTTCACGTAATCATAAGAGATACCAGGACTTCTACAAACAACTCTAACATGCTGCTGAAAATGTCTATATCGTCTGAAGGATGACAATGTTCATGAACTTCCTCTTCGCAAAAGCCAACCACCATTTGTTTGGAAAGCCATTAGCTCTGTATGCACAGTTGAGCAGTCTTCCACTTGTTTCCTCCCTTATCTGCTTCAAATAATTCCTCAACAGTTCTGAATTTAGACAGAAATGCCCCGTTATCAATTTACCATCTCAATCCATGGGCACATGAATGATTTACTTGGCTAGTCTGCAATGTAACAAAAATACTACTTAACAGCTTATTACATCTAAGCAGATAAAAGACTTAGTTTAATTCAAATAAATACACATAGCCGTCCAATTGAAGTAGGTGAAGCTGAATACCTGCTTCCTTCTGGGACAGGGGAAGAGTGAAAAGTCCAGGGAAAGGAAACCCTGGTTCCCAGGCACGGGAACTTTCTCCAAGGCCAGGTCAATGATTGCCTTAGTCCCAACAGCTAGCGTCCGGCAGCCTTCTAGCCTTTTCAGGGCAATGTTGATGTAAAATGTCAGATAGATTAGTAATTTGTCTGCTGGGCCTCTCACATGGAAGTTTTTGAAGAAAACGTTTGCTCGAAACAAAGTTATGGCTTCATCAACTATGTCAGCTTTATCTGTAAAAAAAAGATGATAATAATATCAGTGTTCTTGTATTGGTGGGAGTAAATCATCCATTTGTTCAGTGTTGACAGGATAACCTGGGTCAGAGGCTGGGGATGGATCCTTTATATGAGTTTTTAGTGGAAGCAAAGGACAGCCACATGCTTTGGTAATGCTGTCATCATCAATGAAACTAGAGTGATAAACCTGCCCACAACGGATCCCTGCAGTGCTTATTAACTTTTCTTAAAACAATACAGTGCTTAAATATCACCAGTTAATCAGAAGTACAATTGGAGTAACATAACAGTACAGGATAAGCCGGGAGCACGGGTGATGAGTCTATTTGTTTGCCATGACCCATCCGAAGCAACTAAACCCACAAAAGTCTTAATTAGCAGTGTGACTACAAGCTGAGAATCAGGAATCAAAACAAGTTCAGATTATCAATTTAGATATGGACTTCAACGCATTAAATTAATTAAAGGCAATACTGCTTTAGTGGCGAGACATACCAACGATTTTTTTCATGGAATTCTGCAGTCTGTTTGGCAGCTGTTAATGGTGAATCACAATAGATTTTTCTAGCCAATGCTCCACTCTAAGAGTCACCTTCCCAAAACATTTCAAGGTACATCACTAGTAACCTCATTACCTCAAACCTCGCATGACATTTGTTATGACAAGAGTAACAGATTTGAACTTTAGACTAGAGTAAAACAGTATCACCATGACAGCAAACATGCACTTGACCTCCATTTCACAACACCACGAACAACCAGGACATGTAAGCTATCTATATGTACCCCTCATGATAGGCTGCCCTAGGAATTTATAGGATTCCGAGAACTTGTGGGTATTGGTTTCACAATAAGCAAACCTCAAATGGCTAATCCTCCAGCCTTGGATCACGAATTCAACGTTGCCACAGGTTTGGATGTCAAGATCGATTCTTTGATCCATTGGAAAACAGGAGCGGATCCAGTATATCATAACAAATAATCAGAGTTAGTGAATATATCAGACCCGAATAGAATTGGCTTACGTTAGGGGTTTGCGGAGCTCAATTTTGACAGCGGGAAGGGAAGGGGATGAATGGAAGGGCGTACCTGGTCGATACTCATCGCCGGCGCTGGAACCGAGTAAGACCTTGGCGCCGCTCGCCCAGTTGTCGCCGTCAGGAAAGAAAGGAGGGGTAAACGGGAGAAAGGCTTGGCCCCTTACCGTCGTCAGCCACCTGGGGTGGCAGCGAGTTGACCAAGCGATGGTTAGAGGCTTGGCGCAGAAGCGGATAGCTGTTTGTTGCCCTCGCTCAGTAAGTAGTTTAGTCATAAATGATTGTATATCTATTCTAAAATCTAAAGCTAGTGTAAGGGGGTGTTTGGATACGAGGTGTTAAACTTTAACAGTGTCACATCGGATGTTCGGATGCTAATTAGGAGAACTAAATATGAGCTAATTATAAAACTAATTGCAGAACCCTGTGCTAATCCGCGAGACGAATCTATTAAGCCTAATTAATCCATCATTAGCAATTGGTTACTGTAGCACCACATTGTCAAATCATGGACTAATTAGGCTTAATAGATTCGTCTCGTGAATTACACTTCATCTGTGCAATTAGTTTTGTAATTAGCCTATATTTAATACTCCTAATTAGCATCCAAACATCCGATGTGACAGGTGTTAAATTTTAACACTTGGTTGCCAAACAGGCCCTAAACCAAAAGTTAAAATGTGTCTTGATATCCCTTAACCCAAACCTCCCTTGTGCATATCCGTTCTCCAAAGCTCCCTTTATTTAGTTTGGCAATAAATTGAAGTATCGAAAAATGCCATTGGGTTGCTAATTCAAGATTTTGCTTGGTTGCTTTTGAAGTAAGTGCAGAGGTGCATGCACTGAAATCAGTGAAATCCCACAGTACGTAGGAATTAACTAAAATAAGTGACAGTACCAAATCTACGTTCGGCCCCAACGTGCTCCTTGCCTTATCTTCATTTCTAGCCTGCAGTCAGAAAAATGGTCTGTATGTGGTCCGTGGAAACTTTTTGAGCCGAGGAAAAGCACCTTCTGGTCTGTTCTTGTGGAGCTGGAAGTAGTGAAACTCACCTGATTTAAAAAAATAACATATTAGGTTATCAGGATTTCACACTTCGTGTTAGCAGGAATTACTTATTCCAGCCATTGGATGTAGTAGCTCTGAGCTGGTCAACATGATTTCATCAAATAACCAGAGAGAAAAAAATGAAAAAAAAAAGGTCCCACCGAGATTTGAACTCGGGTTACTGGATTCAGAGTCCAATGTCCTAACCGCTAGACCATGGGACCTTTGTTGCCATTAAGCTCTTATTAAACTATAAGTCGCAACAATGCAAGCGAAGGGTTTAGTAAAATATATCTCCGTTGGCAAGCAATCCCTGACTTGGGTAAGGATTTGGTCAACATATCTTTATCGACTAGGGACTTCGATTTCGATAAATCCTTGTCACGCACTAAAAGATATGAATCCCTTTCTCCGCCTAGCGCGTAGGAATGAGATCGAAAGAACGGAAAAACAATTGACACACGCGGCAAAGAGGGAAGGGTAAGAGAGTGCTCACCCGCGGCTTGCGCGAGAACCACTAGAACAGACGAAAATGGCAGCAGCACAGCAAGACGATGCTCCTCTCGACGAACACCGGTGCATGGACAAATTGAATGCCGTTGCAAGCAAAGTAGATCGAAGGTAAGTCATGTGCCGAAGCGCTTTTGAGGAGGCATCACTGGACAATTGTGGGAGTGTGAAGACATGGTCGTACATAGCAAGTGGTGCTTGGACATGTTTCGTTTATTCATGAACATGCAGACCCCTACAAGATGACGAGCATCGCACAAACAATTCGTGAATGTTTCATGCACCTCGCACCATGACTTGCGTGTTGTTGTGTGCGTGGGGCTTTGATGCATACTAAGGTGTTTATTTGATGGTTGTTCGATTATGTGAATGGAGGTGATTTGAAGATTTTAGGTGGCTTGCCTAGGAATTTGAGAATCTAAGTAAAGATGATGATGTACCTAATGCATCCACCTACAAAATTACTGCATTGAAATAAGCAATTAGAGAGATGTATCCAAGTCTCCGAAGTTTGTGTACTAATGTATTTGACTATGTAAAGATTACTTTTTTGATCAAGCACCCAGTTTTGGTACGAAACAAAATTCATGAAGTTAAATAATTTCTACAAAGCCACACCTTTGCAGCACAAGATTGATGTAGTATAGTTTTATGCTACCAAGTTTCCACACATGTTTTCCACGACAAAATTAATTAACGAAGTTGGCACTAACTCCAACCGAACCGAACCGCTTATTGGCACAAGAGAAATTAGCAAACGCCACTGAGCAGAGGAAAACGAGATGAAAAGAAGGGAATGGCATCTCTCCTCGGATATTCGCTCCTTGGCGGGCAATGAGCCCGCCAGAACTCAAATCTCCCGCCAAAGTTTCGCCCCAACGCGCCGCCGCAAGCCCCCTGCACGTGCGACCATCCTACACGGTCAAACTGCCGCTACCCACCTGTGCGCCGGGCCCATCTCTGATCTCTTTTCTGATGAATGGGACCACGTGTTTGTGGGACAGTGGTGTCAGTGGTAGAGTAGATGGAAATATAGCGGAAGCAAAAAAGGTCGTCGACCTCGTGGGTCCCATGTGTGGGCCCAGTAGCCAGGCAACTGGGATAATCTCGAAGCCCTACGAGCTCTGGAAGCGAAATCGAGCTGTACTCCAAGCAGCGAAATCGAACTAGATTTGCCGCTAAATCGTGTCGAAAAAACGTCCTTTTTGCAGGATTAAACTGTGGGGCAATCGTAAATTTGCTTAGATTTGCCAGTGGAACATTGCCAAATAAAACAGCAGCAAACGTTGACGTTTTTCCAGAAATCTTCGTAGACCTCTTTCCGATTAAAGCATCTCCAAGAGTGCTCAAAATTTATTGTTAAACAAACAAAATCAGACTCCAACAGTTCCCAATATCAGCTCCCAATATTTACCTCTGCCCAAAAAACGCTGCTTCCGGAGCTAAATTTGCCCTCTCGCTCAGCACTCCCAATCTGCCATTCCGCTCAGACCTCGCACCAATTTGCATCGGAGGCGCCATTTTTCTCGCATCGCCCGTGCAGTTGGGTTGGGTCACCTCCTGCCTCGGCACAGCTGCACTGGTCCGGTCGTCGTCGCCGCTGTGCGCAGCCTGCCCTACCTTTTGCCGTCGTGCGTGGTTGAACTACTGCCATCGCCATTTTTTCCTGAGGGTCGTCAGTGTCTAACAGGTACGGAGTAGCCGCCTGGTGTCTGCACTCTGATCTGTAGAGCACGAAGTTCCACGTTCTTTAGTCCATGGACTTCCCGTAATGTTACGGATACTAATTAGAAATATTAAATATTAATTAATTACAAAACCAATTGCACGTATGGAGGTTAATTTGCGAGACGAATCTATTAAGCCTAATTAGTTTATGATTTGACAATGTGATACTATAGTAAATATATACTAATGATGGATTAATTAGGTTTAATAGATTCGTCTTGCGAATTAGCCTCCATCTGTGTAATTAGTTTTATAATTAGCTCATATTTAATTCTCCTAATTAGCTTTCGAATATTCGATGTGATATGAACTTCAGTCCGAACTAAAATGCAGCACTACTGCGCTAGGAGCAGAGGCCGGTCACCAGAAAAAAATCATGGAAATAATTGTTGTTGATCCCAAAAGAAGGTTACGTGGCACAAACTAAATTATTTTGGAAACTATTTTTTGGGCACTGTTGGTGAAGGGGTTCCTTTCTCCACCCAATAACTTTTAGCAAAATCACAAAACACGTATTTTAGAACTTTATAGCTACTCTTGGAGACGCTTGCATTGCTAATTTACCGGTGCCAATGCTTTGAGTATCACACGGCCAGCATCACGTGCGCGCGCATGTCGCGTGTCTTGTTGTCGCCTCCAGGAAATTCCCTGTCGCAAAGCCTGGCATCGTACGTTACGCGCGCGCCGAACCGACTGATGAGTCCGCTCCAGGGAGCGACCGTGAAACGCAGACGCCTCCTTGATTTGATGGATTGCGAATCTTACCGTGAGTAATAAAAATTGACTGAGATGACCAAAAGCTCTGCAGCATGTACGCTTGTTGCGTTATACTGCTTCGTTCCTCCGTGAAGGCGGTGGCATGTCGAAGATAGACGACGAAAACTGAAAAGTTTCTCCTCGGCTAAAGAATTCTTTTTTTTAACGAATGAGTACGACATTGTTCCTATTTCATTGACACAGAAGAGAGAGATCGATGAACGGATGAGGTAAAAAAACGGGGGTTAATTACAGACGTAAGATTAAACATGCTAGATCCTTGGCTCCTGCCATCATCCAAGCGGTGGCCTCCTCCTTTATCTTCGACATAAGGTTGGTAGTGGAAGTTTCGTGTCGTCGAAAAACTCTCGCGTTTGCTCCTCCTAGATGATCAATAGGGTTAGGTTTCTTGCAGCTCTACGACTCATCGAGTGCGAAGTGGTGATGTTTATCCACCACTGGAGCACATTCTCACTAGGTCACCACTATTGGGATTGTAGGGTCAGTTGCCCAATCCATTCCGGTGAGGCTCCAAATCTTCTTGTGTATCCGCATTCTGCTAGGAGGTGCTGGGTCGATTCTGTAGTTCTATGACAGAGCAGACAGGTTACGCTGTGTTGCCACCCACGACGGGCCAGCCCACGGTTCTAGGTGATTAGCCATGCGAAGAATCTGCACTTTGGTGGGGCCTAGATTTTCCAAATCGTGTTGGTGTGAGGTGCTCAAGTGCAGCTGATGAATTGAGCTCTGTATGCTGAGGCGGCCGAGTATGTCCCGCTGGCCGTTAGCTTCCATGTGATCTGATCTTCCTGATGTGGATGGAGTTGTACTTTGCGTAGCAAAACCCAAAGTCGCACAAATTCTTCTAGGTGACCTGTTGTTAGCCTGTTGTGCAGGTCCAAGTCCCTGATCCATCTGTTGTTGCTTAACGCTTCCTCCACCGTCCGCTTTTTAGCTCGTGACATCTTGAGTAAGTTCAGCGCAACGTCCTTAGGTCTCTACCCCTGTATCCACCCTGAATGCCAAAAACTTGTTATTTTTTCGTTGCCAATCATGATACATGTGCAAACAGCAAAAAGTAGGCGGTCAGTTTCATCGCATGGGTTTCAGTTCCCACCCATGCTTTCTCTGGCGACGTCCACCCTTGCAAACTGCTCAAGCTCGAGCACTCCTAGCCCGCCATTTTCTTTGGGCAGGCATGTTCTTATCCAGTTGACCTTACATTTCCCGCCCGTTAAAGCCACATCACCTGCCCATAAGAAATGTTTCCTCATCTTGTCGAGATCCTCTAATAATTCTTTTGCCACCTGTAGCACTGTGAGCAGATATACTAGCTGCAATGATAGAACTGATTTTGTTAAACTTACCCGTCCCGCCTGGGTGAGATGCTTGCCATACCATCCTGATACTTTTGCTGCCACTTTTTCGACTAAGGGCCAAAACTCCATTTTCTTTAGCCTTCTCATAGAGAGGGTAGACCCAGATATTTGATGGGGAATTCAATTCTAGTTACGGGTAGGTTTTGTAGAACCTCATTGAGGTTAATATGGCCGCAGTTGATTGGAGTCACGCTCATTTTTTGGATGTTTGTTTGTACGCCAGTTGTCACACCAAAGGAATGTAGGATTTCTTTCAAGTTGTCAATGTTCTTTCGAGTAGGTTTGATAAAGATGGCCGCATCATCCGCATACATTGACACCCTGAAATGGGCGATGCGTCCCCCTAGGCTGTCGAGGAGGCCAAGTTCCGTAGCTTTGAAGAGGAGGCAGTGTAAAGGGTCGATGGAAAGGATGAACAGTAGTTGTGACAATGGGTCGCCTTGATGTAGACCGTGACCGTGTTGGATCGGGCTTGACGATATGCCATTGAGCAGGATTTTTGAAGAAGACATTGTGAGAGATGCTGCTATCTAGTTTCTCCATCACTGTGGGAAACCTTTTTGCTAGAGAAGTGACATAAAGTAGTCCCAACGCACCGAGTCGAAGGCCTTAGAGATATCCAACTTTATCAGGAGAGCCGGCGTTCTGTTTCTATGAAAGCACCGCGCTATGTTACGAACGTAGAGGAAGTTATCGTGAATGCTTCATACTTTATAAATGCGCTTTGGCAAGGTGAGATTAGTTGATGCATATAAGGGTCCAATCTAAGTGCGAGGATCTTGCTGATTATTTTCGCGAACGCATGTATAAGGTTGATTGGCCTCCGCTCCTTCCTTTTTTGGAATTAGAATAATGTTGGCCATGTTTACTAGGACTAGGTTTAGGTCTGCGCATCGGATGCTATGGAAGGAGTTGACTGCTGCGACGATGTCTTGCTTGATTATGTGCCAACAAGATTTGAAGAATAGGCTTGTGAATCCATCTGGGCCTGGTGCTTTGTCGTTGGGTAGCTATGCTATGGCGCATTGAATTTCTTGCTCGGTGATGGGCGCATCGAGAGAGGTTAGGTCAATTGTGGGGTGTTGTAGGTTGTCCCAATTGAAGTCAAGCGTTCTCTCTGGTAGGTTTGCCATGACCCAGGTGAAGTGTTCGTAGATGATTTTGTGTTTATCTTGATGTGAGGTTGCCCATCCTGTTCCCCTCCGTAGCCGTTGAATGGAGTTCTTATGCCTCCTTGTGTTTGCCTTTAGGTGAAAAAATATGTGTTTGCATCCCCCTCACGCAGGTTTGTGATTCTGGAACATTGCTGCTTCCTCGCCTTCTCAATTATAGCCCAGCCCAGGATGCACCTTTTTAGCTTAGCACGAAGGCGGTATTCTGTGTCGGAGAGATCCCTATCTTCTTGCACGATGTCGAGGCGTAGGATGACTTCCTGAGCCATGTGTAGCTTCAGCTTAGTGTTCGAGATGATATTTCTACTCCAGGCTCGCAACACTTTGGCTGTCATGTAAAGCTTATGACCCAGTCTGTGATAGGGTTTAGTGTTTGATGTTGGTTGTGACTTTCATTACTTGTTTGATCTTTTCGTCACAAAAGTTTGTAAACTCGGGCGAAACTATCACCCAATCACATCAACAATTCATGAAAACTTTTCTAGATATAGAACAAATGGAAATGAACCCATATTGCTTAAAAACGAAACATGTACCTTTATTATATAATTCATAAAATTAAGGCATTTTTGAAATTTATTTGAATTTTCATAGCACCAAACTAATTTCAAAAAGTAATGGAAAAATAACTAATATTCCTTGCATGGGATGTATCAATATAACCATAAATTACATGGATAATTATGAGGTTCTTAAAAAATTTCCCATTCTTCATAATTCTATTTGTAACTTATGCTAGGAATAATTTAATAAATTGTTGCCTCTAATGTTAGGAATATTACTTATTTTCTACATAATTTGAAATGTATTTTGGCACCATAAAAATTCAGATAAGTTTCAAAAGTAGCATAATTTGGTGAATTTTAATTTTAAAGATGTAAAGGTTCATGTGTATTTTTTTAAAAAATATATCCATCTTCATTAGTTTATCACTAAAAAAGGTTTCATTATTTTTGGAGGTCATTTTGCCCTACTAAACTGACATAAGTAACGTAATTGTGAAATAAGAAATGAAAATTGGATCTCGGTGTCAAAATTTAGGGAGAAATTTTTTTCGAGGGCCCATGAAGAGATTGAGTTATCGTTCGGTATCAAATAAGAAATTATTTTTGAGTCATTTAGGTTTTCCTTATATTTTAAAACATTTTTCTATAGTTTTTTCGTGATTTCATCAAATAGTTTCCTTAGATAAAATAAAGACATATGGTTCCAACATGGCTAATGTGTTGACTTTTTTATGTGCATAGTTTATCCTATGCACTAGACGTAGTGTATGTCTAGATGCATAATTATATCTATAGATCTAGAAAAATGAAAATGACCTACAATTTTAAATGTAGGGAGTATATATATACACATCCCAACCTAGTACTCTCATCAGTCGTCAGTCATCACGAGCTGCAATCAAGTACTAGTAGTCATCACATCGTGCCTGTCCGATGATCCGCACGGAGGGGCGGAGCCAGAGGTGTTTATTGGGGTCAGCTGACCCTGATAACTTTGTTAAACTCAAGGAAAAATCACTCTTCTTAAGTCCTGTTTGGATCCACTCATCTAAAATTTAGCTAGCTAAAGTTTAGTCTCTTTTTTAGTCAGCTAAAGACCACCTAGCTAAATTTTAGCTAGAGGTGTTTGGATTTACCGGCTAAATAAGATATTTGTCTATTCTACCGTCCCTCCCACGCCTCTGCTGCTAATAATCCTAAGCTTGTATCCGTTTAGTGTTTTGGTCAATAAGCCAGCTTGAAATTGCAGATGATCAAAGACAAACACTCCACTGACCCAAGTGAAATAGCAGAAGAACCAGAGAACGTCTTTTCATTTTCTCAATTTGCTGGTAGTTCAGAACGGGTGAAATTAATCAACAAAGAGCAATTAACCTACCTCAAGCATTCAATATTTTATCAGGTAACAATATTCTAAGCAAGCATACGCACCGAATTAACAACACCCCAATTCAGAGGCTACGATGAAATCCAAACTCAATTGAACACCACGAAAGAATCTCCATCCAAGATTGATTTGGATTGGTGCCTTGCAGAGCATTCAGATTGGGGCCTTTGTGGAGGCCTGCGGCAAGCTCACGGCGGGAGAAGTCTGCAATGGCACCACCTAGATGGGGATGCAGTGGAAGAGGTGGAGATGGGCATCCAGCTCATCGTTTGGGTACCCGTCCACGACCACGGTGGAGAGCTCATGTAGGCGGCGGCGGCTTCCTGGCCCTGCCTCCGCTGCCTGCCTGCTGTTGCGGCTTCTTCCTGGACCCAGATGAGTTCCGGCGCAGCTGCGGGAGCCCCACCGCCACGGCGGCAGCCCCGAGCTCATGCGAGCAACGGCCCCTAGGAAGCAACACGGGAAGCGCGGGGAGTGGCGGTGCGCGAGGCTGGCGGTGTGCGGGAGCGGTGAGCAGGGTGGACCGACGGCGAGTGGCGATCGGACCTCCGGAAGAAGAGCGGTGCGGGAGGGGAACGAAGGGATTTGCCAATGCGGTAGGTGGAGGGGTACTAAGATCTTTTACCAGTTTTTAGTTGGTTTAGTTGGGTTCAATCAGTTAAAGATTTTTAGCTGCAGCTAAAGTTTAGTTGGGTCCTGTTTGGATCTAAAGTGGCTAAATTTAGCCAGCTAAACTTTAGACAAGGGATCCAAATAGGGCCTTAGTAGCTGATGACCCCTATCTTGTATCCTGGTTGTAGAGGAGATCCAGGTGGCTTTCTTGCCTAGCTCCGCCCCCTGCCACGATCGTGCGACGCTCTCCGTGCACATAGATCGAGAGACACACGGGCACGTACCATTTGGCTGGCCTTGACAAAAAGGCAAAAATTTCGCTGGCAGATAATTAGATTCTGATCGGTGGATTGGCTACCAGTCATCAGTGCCCGTGCTCATCCTGTCATCAGCGCACGACGCCCTCGGCGCGGTGGGCTCGACCGGGTCAAAAAGGCGGCGAATCATGATCGCCCCCGCGCCGAGGAGATCTACGGGCGCCTAGCTTTACATGGATCATGCGACAGGCTGCGGCTGAGAAGTGCCAGCGGTTTGTTGTTATGGAGCGCCTGGGGTCAAATGCCCAAATGATGCGTCTCGCCGTCGCCATGGCCCAGGGGATCACTTATCTCGGCAGAGCTTTATTACGTCGCATCAGCATCGCCGTCGATCAACCTTGATCCTTTTCCGTTACTAGTGGCTGGGCACGAGTCATGTACGGATTCGTTACTAGAGAGTAGAGACAGATAGTTTCAACACATTTCAAACTTGTCCAGTTGTAGTCACTACTCAGTACTCACTAGACTCTAGAGCTTGCTACCATGTTTACGTAAGTGTTAACTCTCAGTATGTTTTTTTCAGGCAAATGTTAACTTGTCATATATTCTGCTGTGTAAACCTGCCCACGAAAGTGAGGTGTGGCCCAATGTGATGTGAGCTAGCATATGCAGGCCCAGTTTAGTAAATTTTCCTCCACCCGTTTCGGTCCAGAAAAAAACATGTGTTCCTCCCTCAAAGAACAGGGAAGCCCACATGGGCCCAAAAGTCTTATCAACCCTCCTCTAAAAAAAAAAGGTCAGTCGTCAACCCAGAAAAGCCCTATCAGGCTATCACCAGTGGTAGGCCGAGAACCCTCGTCGTCCTCTCCCGCGATGGCCACCGCCGCCATGGCTGCGGCCGCCTCCTCACGGGCCTTCCTGCGCCCGCACCGCCTCCTCCTCCTCCGCCACGCCCATCCCCTCCGGCGCCGCCTCTCCGCCACCGCCTCCGCTCCCGTCTCCAACGCCGCGTCGGCCGGCGTCGTGGACGTGCTCCGGGAGCGCGGGCTCGTCGAGGCCACCACCTCGGAGGCGCTCGCGGCGGCGCGCCCCGGGGAGCTCAAGGTGTACTGCGGCTTCGATCCCACCGCCGAGAGCCTGCACCTCGGCAACCTCCTTGGCCTCGTCGCGCTCTCCTGGTTCCGCCGGTGCGGCCACACCGCCGTCGCCCTGGTCGGCGGCGCCACGGGCCGCGTTGGGGACCCGTCCGGAAAGAGCGCCGAGCGCCCCGAGCTCGATGTCGCCGCCGTTGAAGCCAACTCCGACGCCATCAAGTCCCTCGTCGCCCAGATCCTCGGCCGCGTCCCCGAGCCTGCCCACCATTCCCAACCCTGTAAAAACGAGCAGCCTTTGGTCAATTCAGCTGCGGATTCGTCTGCAAAGATGGGTTCCTTCGTCATCCTGGATAACTACGACTGGTGGAAGGACATCACGCTCCTGGATTTCTTGAAAGAGGTGGGCCGCTTCGCGCGCGTGGGCACAATGATCGCCAAGGAGAGCGTGAAGAAGCGGCTCGCGTCAGAGGACGGAATGAGCTACACCGAGTTCACCTACCAGCTCCTCCAGGGCTACGACTTCCTGCACATGTTCAAGAACATGGGTGTCAATGTGCAGATCGGGGGCAGTGATCAGTGGGGGAACATCACGGCGGGAACTGAGTTGATCCGAAAGATCTTGCAGGTTGAGGGGGCGCATGGCCTCACATTCCCGCTCTTGCTGAAGAGTGATGGGACCAAGTTTGGGAAGACGGAGGATGGGGCAATCTGGCTCTCGTCGAAGATGCTCTCGCCTTACAAGTTCTATCAGTACTTCTTCGCGGTGCCAGATGTTGATGTCATCAGGTTTATGAAAATCCTGACGTTCCTGAGCTTGGATGAGATTCAGGAGCTGGAAGAGTCGATGAAGAAGCCTGGCTACGTGCCAAACACTGTTCAGAAGAGGCTTGCAGAAGAGGTGACTCGGTTCGTCCATGGCGAGGAGGGATTGGTGGAGGCATTGAAGGCAACCGAGGCCTTGAGACCTGGGGCTCAGACACAATTGGACGCACAAACAATTGAGGGTATAGCAGACGATGTGCCGTCATGCTCTTTGGCCTATGATCAAGTATTGAAGTCTCCCCTGGTTGATCTTGCTGTTTCCACAGGTTTGCTTGCTAGTAAGTCAGCGGTTAAGCGGCTTATTAAGCAAGGTGGTCTGTACCTGAATAACATTAGGATTGATAGTGAGGATAAGTTGGTTGAGGAAGGTGATATAGTTGATGGGAAAGTTCTGTTGCTATCTGCTGGAAAGAAAAACAAGATGGTTGTGAGAATATCTTGATTTTTTTTTTGTGTTTATTACTTTTGTCCATCAAGGAGAAAGTGCTGAGCCTTTGAAATCAGATTAGCTGTCCACAGGCAATACAGATTGTTGTATTGGAGAGGTTGAATACACATTCTCTGTTGCTCATTTTGTTCATCAGAATTCGTTGTGTGCTATCAGCTTTGAGAATGGCATTTTGTGTTTCCCTGTCATGTATAGGATCGATCTAATTACAGCATTCTTATGTCAGCATCAACATCATACCTGGACCTACAATTTTAGGTTCTTTAGTGGTTTAATCCTTGTAAAATTTGTACTTGTTAGGGCTAACAGCAGGTTCAACTTGTTTAGGCACAGTTAAATTTATTAAACCCTTTCATGCTTCAATACCAAAGTGAGAAGGCTGATATGAAATGACTGCTCAACCAGTCAACATGCAACCTACTGATCTGTACTTGAAGTGAACCTTGAAATGGTCTATTCTGTACATGACAGCTGTACATGATAGTGAAATTGCTAGACAAATGGATAAGTTTTGGCCGGAGAAAATACTCTACCCAGTTTGTTCTTAACTCATTTTTGTACAGCAGCTTTTCTCCTGTTCATATATCATTTTTGTTCTTAATCTCAGCTGTTACAGTCCTATTCTAAGAGTTTTAGGCTGGATTGCAGTCCCATTCTGCTGTTTAACTAACATGGCATGAGGTGATGTTCTTGCAAAAGTTACTCTTTAAGCTTTGTTTGGTACAGTCATAACTACTTCCATGAATATTTGCAGTTTGTGAGTAATTAATTTGCAAATGTAAATGTAGAGTTAGCTGTCAAGTTTGATAACCTAGGTTTGCCTTTTCACTTGCAGCTATCTATATTATAAATATCAGGAGAAAACGGATCAAATTATCACTGACTGATTTTGCTGAGGTTACTGAAATGAGCTGTAAGTCTGCAGCCCTCTAAACATTCAAACCCCTTTTGAAATCATGATGCTGCTTGGAATGCAACTGAAATTCCAATCCTTATGCGTTTTAGTATCATGCTTGCATTATGTGTTTTTATGACTGGGGAATAGCTTTTCTTTCCTATGTAGTCTTATGGTTCTCAATATCTTGACTTGGCATTTCTGTGGTATCATCCATTAATCAGCTTTGAATATCTTGACATGGCACTTCTCGGTGCAAATCCATAGGATGTGTCTCTGTTCCAGAGTGGAATAGGATAGCTTCTGATAAGATGAGTTGCAGAAAAAAAAAAGAAGTCAGATGGCAAGCAGTAAACAAGCCTGTTGAGAACTCACAGCAGCCAGTTGATGCCATTCAAAATAGAGCTATGCGCTATAGTGGGTAGAGAAGAAAATCCCTATGCTGTAGATGCCTAGGCTCCTAGATCAGATTGTCTTGATAAGTTATTTTTGGTGCAGCATGCTCTATACTACATTGCTACTATTCTGATTAGGAGAAATATGGTGCATTCTCAGTGTTATGTAACTTCTTATTGCCTCATGTTGAGCTACATATTGTTTCAGTCTTATTGTAAGGGCATGTTTGATAGAGCTCCACTCTCTGTTTCTCTGATAGTGATTCTGGTGGGGGAGCAGGGTGGGGAGCAGATGGGAAGTGATTCTGGTGGGGATTGAACGGGGAGCGGGTTTAGCTCCCAGCTCGCAGTAGAAGCAATTCTTGTCAGCTTCCCACCAGAATCTAGTTGTGTTTTAACCATTTGGCAGGGCTCCATGGAATCCACTCTTAAGAACCTAGGAGCGGAGCCTACCAAACAGGGCCTAAGATTTGAGCTGCTCATAAGTGGTTTTAGACAAGCAGAGTTGTTTTTATTCTTTGCATCATTGTTATGCCTATCATGCTTTTAATGTATGTATTGTTGCATGTCAAAGCGGTATCAATACTATATTTGCTCTGAGAATGGCAATTTGTGTTCCAAATAGTCCTCCAGCGAGACATTGGTCTGCTTGGGTAGCCCCTGTCCTACAAGAGACTTTTTGCTCTGATATTGGATTGTTCACTGATCTTATATTTTATCCTGTGATATCACATCATGGTAGGATGTAGTTTTGTAGTGTTTCAAATATTTGGGCTTTCACAGTGAACAATCCCTGGTTTTGGGTTGCGAATTGGGTGCGGTACCAACCAATTCAGGTTCTTGTGTTGAACCCGTACAAGACAGTCAGCAAGAAATAGCTGCACGGTGAGGGATGGGCCGTCACATCAGGGATGGATCAGAGACATCACTGAAGCTCTCTCAACGCAAGCCATGTATGAACGTGTCCAGCCCCAGTGTGTAGTCAACCCTGTATATCAAATGTTCATCCGTAGTATTCTGATTAAGCACCTGCAGTATAAACCTGAGAATTTTCCAGCTGTTTAGTTTTGTTTTAGTAAGGACCTTAGAGAATTCTAATATACTCTAACCTGCTATATAAACTGCAGCTTAAGGGTGTGTGAGCATAGCTTTATCATATGCTTGTGTAGTCGCAGTTAGGAAACCTGTTAGTGGTCTCTCATCTGTCTACTACTGCAGCCTGCAATTTATTTTATAGCAACCTCTGGGCTGACAACTGCCTTGTTTCTGTTGGAGCTTGTCTCAGAGATTGGATATGTTTGGAAGGATTTCACTCCTTTTTATTTCATCATCATGTCCATGCTGTAGCATTTCATTTCCATTTCTACTTGCATCGCACAACGGAGCGTCCAAGCTTGAAATGCTTTTGTATCACTGATTTTTTTCATGTTACCTGTTGCAAAGTAGATACTCATCTTCTCAAAGTAGGTACTCATCTTCTCAGACTGCTTGTCGTACCCAGGTCCCTATCCAATTTTATTGCTCAAGAGTGAAGGCTAACAGCAAGCGACAACACCCCACCCATTGGTCTACAAAGAGATTGATTTGCCTAGATCGTTTTTGAAACATTGTTTCAGAAACGTCCAGTATGAACGGAAGGAGTTGGCATTTTGTTGTGATTAGTTCCACTCCTTCCTCAAACCTGTATTTTCTCTATACATGGTGTCCATGGTTCCAGCCTTCCAGACCATTTGTACCAACATGTAGTTGTCTTGACTCTTGGATAGCTTGGAATATATTATACGCGAATGACTTTGATTTTGGTTCCAAACTCCACAATGTGATTTATTAGCTAAGGGATTGTCTTAGAAAAATACACTTTGTGCAAGTTGGACTGTTTTTTGCCCTTGTGATTTTAGCCTTATCGGCCAGCATCTTGCTTTTGCGTTTGTATCCACCACGACCTGATCGGCATGTGTTTTGCATAATTTTTATTCGAAATAGTTTTTATTTCCTTTCAAAGAGATATCCCAGGTTTCTTCGTGTATTTCAGTATCTGAATTTTTTGGTTTCTTCAAATTTTGTGTGTTTGGATTATTTCAGTATCTGAAATGAAATACTGGGCGCAGGAGCTGATGCATATATGCATACCGCTAGCTTGAAAAGGTTGTTAGTTGTTACCCTGTACTTCAGATAGTAACTACTTTTGTCCCATTATCTAAGAAAGGGCTTCAGACAGTAACATCATGGCTCAGCTTGGACAGTTGCCACTGAAATCGTTTGGAAACTAGCTACCGTATGTCAGTTAAGCTAAGAAATATGTTCTCATTTGCTTTCAGTCATCGTTTCAAAAAGAAATTTTCCTGTCAGACAGCGTAGTAACTATAGTACTCCTTGTTTAAAGTTTTTTTTATAGATAGGGCTAGGTTTATGATGCCGTCTGCGTCTGCGTATGGGCGTGACCACCTCGCTGAGAAGAAGGTTGGCCGGAAGCGGTTGGTTTCTGCAGAAACCGAACGAACAACCAGCCAACTAAAAATTTCCTCCTCTCCCTTTCTCCTCTGCACTCCACGCAACAGGATACTCCGGCGCGAGGAAGCAACCGGTCGGCCGAGGCGATTCGTTCCCCTTTCGTACACCCCCCTCCCCGGTATCTGCATCTCCTCTCTCCGATAAAAGAATCCTCCGCTGCTACAATCCCACACGTCTGGTCCGTCGATCGGTTCCTTGTCGGATCAAAGTCTCCTTGCGTTTATTTTTACCTCTCCGTCTGGGGCTCTCGGTTATTTGCTTTGGCTTTGTTCGGTTCGGTTTCTTGGGGCTCTGTCGCCGGCTCGCCGCCCATGGCCAAGCGGCGGAGTAGATTCGCTTTTGCTAGGTAATTCAGCTGAAATCGAGGAGGGTTCGGGGAATCTCCGGTTCGGTTCTTGCTTTCTTCAACTCGGTGCTTCATTTTGGGCAAAAAAAGGATTATTTTTGGAGGTGGATTTTATCTGGTAGAAATCGGTGGAGCTCTACGAGTTCGGCGTAAATTCAGCTTTGTCAGTATCGAGTTCATAAACTTGTAGAAGGAAAAAAACGCAGCAAGAACTTCGATTTCGTACTCTCTTCAGCGTATCTTCCTTCAGCTTTGCCATTGACAACCTTGTCCCTTGCTGTTCTCATCGATGTGGCTGCTTTGTTCTTGCTAGGTTCGGCTGCTTCGGGGGGCAAGCTCGGGCGAAGAAGATGGCAGAGGTAATAGGGGACGGCTTCTGCCCTCCATGTTTCTTACTGAATTTGGCTGCTGTGCTGTCTGTTCTTTAGAAGCATCTGAACTGAGTCCTGGATGATTTGCGTGGCCGTGAGCAGGTGGGGTACCCGGTGAAGCTGCACATCTATGATCTCAGCCAGGGGATGGCCCGGGAGCTCTCGGCAACGATCCTCGGCAAGGCCATCGAGGCGATTTGGTGAGCATTGCTGGTTCTTTTTTATTTCTTCCTGTTGATCATTGTGCATCTGAAACTTGTTGCCTAGGAAACAATTTGCATTGACGCCTGGTGTTGCTTAGTAGCAATCTAGTTGTGGGAAGATATTGAATTTGCCATGCTGATGCTGATTCGCATTGCTGCTGTTCACTTTCATAGTAGGCAAGATTTTAAGTGGTGTTTGTAGCGGCAACAAAATATGCTATACCATGTACTCCATCCGTTTTTAAAGTATTATAGAAGGACAAGCTGATTGGTTCAAAACTAAACTAATTAGACTTATTATCCTAAAAGTGCCGGATATTTAAAAACAGAGGGAGTATGGTCACGATGGGTACATATTTATCTGGACTAAACGTATATGTTTTCCCCCTGGGCTAAGAGTTGCTGCAGATTTCTGCAATATATCTTCAATTAAAATAAGCTTTGTAATGGGAAATTGAATTGTAGGTGCCAATGTGCCTTATTAGTAGGTCTCAGGTAAGCTAATGCAGTTTCATTTGTTGCTTATGACATCAAAACTGGGATAGAGAGCTCATGTCAACCATGCATGATGTGATGGGCAAGATGATTTCAATGCTTCCCCTCTGCCCCTGATTCAGCTTTGTTTCCATCGTGAATGGTGGATTAATCACTCGTACCTCTGACTGAATTTGTGGCCATTGACATGGACGCGCACTGTCATCGTCGCAGGCACACCGGCGTGGTCGTCTACGGGTGCGAGTACTACTTCGGCGGCGGCATCCAGCATGGCCAGCCCGGCCGGACGCCGTACGGCACTCCCGTCCGGGTGGAGGACCTCGGCGTGACCCACGTCCCCCGGGAGGTGTTCGAGGACTTCCTCCGGGAGATCGGCCCGCGCTACACCCCGGCCACCTACAGCCTCCTCAGCCACAACTGCAACAACTTCAGCAACGAGGCCGCGCAGTTCCTCGCCGGCGCCAAGGTCCCCAGCTACATCCTCGAGCTGCCGAACCAAGTGATGAACAGCCCCGTCGGCGCTCTGATACGTAAGAGCTCTGACTCTGCATTTTCAGTTTATAGAATTTTGCATCAGGTCGGGCGAATTGGAGGCTCACTGATTGGCTTGTTGCAGTGCCGATGATCCAGGGGCTGGAGACGAGCTTGCGGGCCGGGGCGGTGCCGCAGCCGCCGCAAATCAGGTCGGCTCCCGCACCGGTCGCCACCGCCACCATGACGCCGCCGTCGGCGGATGACGTCGAGCAAAGATCGACTGCTGCTGCTGATAAACCGGACGAGGAGACGGCGGGCAATGGCAGTGACAATGGCAGCACGGCCGTTCCACCGGCGGTGGAGCCCGCGGCGCCACCGGCGGCCGCCACTCAGGTGAGCGCGGCACCTGCGGCAGCGGTGGAGACGAAGGCGGCGCCTCCGGACCCCCTGGCGGAGGCGAAGAGCCGGGTGCAGGAGGAGATAAAGCGGGAGTTCGCGGCCATCATGGCGGCCGGCGCGGCGCGGCCCGGCGAGGCGGCCGCCCTGGCCACGCGCCGCGTCATGGAGCGGCACGGCCTGCAGCGCGCCGCCGTCTCCGCGCAGCGAGGGTAGTAGGCGTAGGTAGCGCCGGTGAGTGGGTGGCGTTGGCGGTCGTGTAAAATTGCCCGTTGAATCACGCTCGTTAAGATCGTTGGTGGATGGATGGTCAGTCAGACGCGTTTGCCTCGGATTTCTGGAGGTTGTCCGCTAATCTGCTGCTGCTGAAAGAGCTGAGGAGTGAGGATTGGCAAGGATCGCTTGGTGGCCACTGCTCACTACCGAAGCAGCACACTGCAGAACCAAGAGCTTACAGTGCCTAACTGACATAATCTTGTCAGAATTCCCGCGGCAGAGGAGATCGATCATACTACCATACCACGAAGCAGATTACAAGCTCAAACTCCAAACTAACAAGTCCGAAATCCCACACTTAACAAACTCGCTAAGCCTAAGTACGGCAGTAAAATCAGCACTACAACTCCATCAGCATTGCTCTCAACAAGTTTGCCTGCAGGGGAACTGGGGACAAAAGAGAAGGTGGAGGAAGACGCGCTCCTGCTTCCTCCCCCATCGGCACGCGCCACGTGGCCCGCAGCCGGCGCGCCGCCTCGGGGCTCACCTCCCGCTCCCGGCCCACGCGGCGAGCTGCGCGGGGTTCACCACCCCGGGCACCCGGGCCCCGCCGCGCAGCACCAGCGCGGCCACGGCCTCGTACCGCGCGGGCCCCCCGCCCGTCGCCGCGGCCGCCTCCGGACCCCGCCCGGTCCCGGGCCCGCGGCGCTCGCCGAGGACGGTGCCGGACGAGAGGAACTCGTGCGCGAGGAGCCCGGCCAGGAGCAAGTTGCCGCCGTCGCCGCTTGGTGCGGCCGCCGCCTCGGGTGGGCCCGCGGCGTCCCTGTCCTTCCGCTTCCTCGCGGGACCAGGCGGGGGGACCTCCATGCCTGCCAGCCACCCAATCGGGGGGAGAGAGCGAGAGCGAGAGAGAGGACACCGTGATTGGAATTTGGCAATTGGGAGGCGAGGAGTTTGGCAATCTGGGAGATGAGATGGAGGTTCGGCCGGTGGATTTATGGAGAAAGAGGGGGAGGAGGCGCCGAGGTTTACAAGACGACGCTGGTGGGGAGGAGACGCAGTGCAGTGCAGTGCCAAATCCAGCAGCAGGATGGCACGGCACGACCGCACGAGGTACTAGTACTACGGGCACGGCCGCGAGCCTCCCACCGATCCGTGGGACCACGGCCGCGAGCAGAAACGCCGTCAATGCCCATGCCTGCCTTCAAATGCGATTTGCGTGCGTGGTTGGAGAGTTTTGTTGCTGTGCAACTTTGGAGGGTCGTACCCATTTTTACGATGGTGTGTTTCCACTTTCCACGAATTATCCTTTTATACATAGAGGTTTCTTCTCCAACTCTGCTAAAAATAAGTTTGGCGTTTCCCAACTCCGGTAAGGTTAAATTTGGAATTAAGGGTATCGAAGTCCAAAAAACTAGGGAGAAGACCATGGTGACAATTGATAGGTGAATATGTGAGGAGCCACCAACTATGATCGATGATGGGTAGAGGTGATAAAGATAATATAGTGGAGGCATGACCTAACAATGTACTTCCACAAGGGGTGGGGTTGAGGGGAGGGGGGAGGGAGGGGATATGCGGTACTTGACTTGAGGAAAAAGAAAACATGGGACTTCTAGGTGAAAAAAGAACAAAACCCCCACCTCCATCTTTCACCCTCCTCTCCCCTCTACCCAGATATAAGGGAACTTCACCGCCATCCTTGTCATCCTCTTCGTCTCAGTGCCGGATCGTCAGCCTCCATCACCGTCTGTGGCTGGCAGCTACCTTGCCGTCATGCATCCGCCATCTCCTACCGCTGCCCCTACCTCACCCTTCCTAACTACTTCTCATTCTCAACCCTGCCGCACGCACCGACCACCAAATGCCATCCCCCTGCTGCCGGTCCGACCGCCTCCCCAGCCATCTCTTTAGATCTGCAGGCAATAGAAGTACTCTCAATCCGAAAACTGAAACCCTAACCCTAATCCAAATTGGAGCTCGCCGGAGTTGGGTTCATCACAAGAAGACGAGCTGCTCGCTGAAAGAGGAAGTCATGCGGAGGATGTGTCTTGTATTGTTACTCCCTTATTTTGACATGTTACTTCTTTCCTTTCCTTTTCTTTTATTTTTTCCAACATCTCCTCCTATTTCCAAATTGAGGGGTTGTCGTGATAGTGCTAAATTGAGAACCCTCTCGATTGAGTTTTTCTAGAAAAAAAACCCTCTATCGATAAGGAAGCAGATAGCCTATTAAGATATAAATGTTAGGATGAGAAATAAATATTTGAGCATTGTGTAAATGGTCCTTTCAAAATAAAATGTTAGCCATCTGATAACCAATGGAGAAAAAAAGGTAGTATATCGCTATGGACCTGGTCAAGTTCTTGGTTGGAGACCCAGACTATCTCCTGCAAAATAGGAAATGACAGATCAACAGAAACAATCGTCCTCAGATGAAGGAGATGTTGTTCCTCGGATTGAGAGAAGGGAAAGAAACTTGAAATTAAAGTGCTATTTTTATTCGCGCTCAAGAAAATAAAATTCTCATTTGCCGTGGGTGTGTCAATGATACACGGGATCTAATGGCCTATATATAAGGCGGATGCTAGTTAGAGCAGACAAGTGTTAAGGTTTGGAGCCGATGCGATCGTGTGCATTTTTTAAAAAAAAAGAGGAATGCGATCGTGTGCTTGGCGAGTACTTTACGCGGGGGAAAAAAAATCAAAACGCGACGGAGTGTCATTTCAGCCTCCAAAGCCCAGACTTCCAGCCCGGTTCTAACGGGGCCCACGAGAGAGCAGCTCCAACTTTGGGCCCATTGCCTCGTTCCAATACTGGGCCAGCACGACGAGCAAATCTGCGAATCCGCGCCCCCCCCCCCCCCAAAAAAAAAATGAACCCACCCCTTTGCTCCGCTCCGCCTCGTCTTCTCTCACCAATCGCTGCCGCTCCGGCCGGCTCGCCTTGGCTCCTCGCGCACTCCTCCTTCCCAGCGCGGCGGCGGCGCCACCTCGCAGTCAGGTCGGTTTATCGATCCTTCCCCTTCCCATGCCTTCTAGTCCTCTCCCCTCCTTTCCTATTGCTGGTGGGATGTTTTTAACCTTTTATAATATCTTCTCTGCTATTGACTGATTTATAACTTTATCCCCACTGGAGTTGAGCATCAATGTGATAATCACTGTTTGTGAATGTTATTAGAAACTTGCTCTGTACATTATTATTTACTGCTACGCTGTTTTATCCTTAACATTTCCACCGGATCCCAGCTCCTTTAAGAATTAGCACCGAAAAGAATACCATCAAATCCCTCAAGAACGACATAAAGCAACTGAAAATAAATTGGCAGAGCTACAAGCGTCGTTAGAGGCGATGAAGATGGAATATCTCAGTTGAGAATGTAAAAGCTTCTCTTGCCTGCAAAATTATTACCTTTTTCCTCTTTTTTTCGCGACCGTGCCTTAGCACGTATTTCATTAAGAAGAAAGTAGTTTACATACACAATACTTGATGCAGCCAAACAGAGCTTGACCAGCACAAGAGCACAAAGGACTAAAAACAGAGAAACACTGGAGAAAAGAACAACCAAACTCACAGCCAACAAGCGACCAAAGCAGCGACCACAACAAACTGACAGCAGGAGAAGCACGAAGGGAGAGGACACACCCAACCCTGCCACCCTAACAAGGCTACCCTAAGAACTGAACCTGCAAAAGGGATACACCGTCGCCAAAGATGCTGAGGGAGAGCAAGCTCGAAGCACAAAGCGGTGGTAAAGCATCCACCGAATAGCACGACCACGGCGGCAAAGCATCCGCCCGAGTGAGTGGAATAACAGTGGCAAAGAATCCACTAGGGTAGAAGAACGACGACGGCAAAGCATTCTCCTGGACCAAACAACGGTCGAACAAAGTCCACCCGACCAGCACAAATAGGTGACAAAGCATTCGCCCAGAACGATCACCATCTGCAACAACACAACAGGGCGGCAACGTATCCGCCATGACCTAGGCAACCAAGGCGATAGTGTGTAAAACAAAGTGAAGGCAGGTATAGAGGATGAACCACACCGACTAGCCTTGGGGGACTCGGGGGAGGAAGGGGCAAACGAATGATGCCTCCAAGGAGGAAAACGGCGCCCGAGGCGTCGCCATCATCGGCCTACAAGCAGGTAGAGGCTTTTGCCTCGACCTCACCCCCTAGAGCACGCCACGATGGATAGGAACCACTAATGTTGGCGGCAACCACACAAAGGGCGGCGGCCAAAGCAGTGAAAGCACCGGTGGAACACATCAACGGCAAGGAGGCGGCGGGGCGGAAGGGCGACGTCTCTCGAGACTTCACAACAACGCCTCCGAGGAGGGGAACGACGCCCGCAGGTGCCGTCGTTGTTGGCCCAGCCCAACACCGGGCAAGGCTTTCGCCTGAAGATCTTGGTTACGAGATGAAGGCAGACCACCACACACACCACCCAACGGCAGGGGCACCCAAGCACACCGCAACACCCCCAGTGGCTAGATCCGGCGGGCTAGGGGGACCGGAGAGGTGGAGCGAGGGAGGGGAGAGCCCCCTCCACCCCCAGCCTGCAGCCAACCTCAGGCGATGCCCCCCACCCAGGCCGAAGCGGCCATAGGCGGCGGACCCCCCGGCAGCGGTCGGAGACGGAAGCCTCGGGCCCGGAAGTCAAAGATCCATACCGGGAAGCGTAGATCCGAGCCCGGCGGCCGAAGATCCGGCGAAAGCCTGGGGAGCGGCACCAGCCGGCGTGGAAGGAGTGCCAGGAACGGTCGGAGCGGGTGGAGAGGGAAGGGGGTAGAGAGGAGAAAAGGAGAGTAGAGGGGAGGAGGCAGGGTTGCCGCTGCTGCCCGGCAGCCGCCGCCGTCGGTGACGGCCAGCGAGGCCCGGTGGAGGGAGGTGGCGGCGACGTACGGGTCGCCCCCCGAGTTGCCTGGGAGGGGCGACGCGACATACCTTTTTCCTCTTAATGCATGTAAAGCCTTTGTAATTGGCATATGGATCCTTCCGCAAATTAACAGCTAGTACTATATTATATTCGGTTGGGTTAATTGAAATAGGAAAAAGTCCATTTTACTCCCCTCACCTATCCACTTTTTTCGCTTAACCCCCCGAACAAAGTTTTGGCTCACTTTACTCCCCTAAACTATTTCATTTGGTCCAATCTACCCCCTAATTAGATTTCTCTTTTTTGTTTCTTCGTGTATGAGTTGAATTTTGAGTTCAAATTTTGTGAGCACATACAAAACATGATGCCTTATGTTACAAAATTATACTAAGAATTTTTCATGGTTATTTTCATAGGTTAGGAATATTTAATACGAAATTGATCTTAGATATACAAAACTGTACGAAAAGTAATCATGAAAAAATTCTAATATATTTTTAACATGGAGCATCATGTTATAAGTCAACTGACAAAATCTGAAATTAAAATTCAATTTGTACGCGAAGAAACAAAAATGAGAAATCTAATTAGGGGGTAGATTGGACCAAATGAATTAGTTTGGGTGAGTAAAGTGAGCCTAAATTTTGCTTAGGGGGTTAAGTGGACAAAGTAAATAGGTGAGGGGAGTAAAATAGACTTTTTCCATTGAAATATGTGCGTGATTACTCTTAACATTAACTTTCCTATAAAGGTTATATCTCCTTTTAATATTGAGCTTGGTTAGATTGTGAATGCTAACCACCAACTTTGTTGTATGTACACAAGATCAAGCACATGCATGCATAAGTATGTCTCAACATATAAATACAGGAACTACAATGGTGTTGGTTATGGAAACAAAAATTTAGTTGTTACTAGTACAGCTGGTGTCTCTCTTGAACAAGAGATGTCAGAAAACTATGAAGAATCATCACCCTCAAATAGCATGGGTTTTGATCCGCGGTATTCATGTTTAGTGAGATCTTTTACAAATGGTGGGAAATTCCATGAACCTTCTGTGATAAAACATTTAGGTAGGCTCTTAGTACTTGCTTTTTTTCATGGTTCTTGTATCTGTATTTGGCTATTTGCCATGCGTTTATGCATGGTAACTATAGTAATATTTTTTTGAGCAATGTAACTATTAATATTGTTGTGTTGTTACCTTCACCATCATGCATTCTAATGCTATCATAGTTTGGATTACTTCTGGGCATGATCCAACAAATTTTCCTATTTGATATTCTTCAGTGCCTCTATTGTGTTAACTCTATGTACCATATGACACTTTCCCCTGTATCTTGGTAACCTGAATGCATAATATGTCTCTTTTGCTGCAGAGGTGAGCACCGAGGAAGACTTTCCTGAAGTGAAAGTGGAGTTTCAGGTAGCTACAGCTTGTTCCTCACCATTCTATTATCGCCTTTTGCAGGTACCTATATGACTGATTGGACTTGCTAACTGGAAACATATTTAGGCCATAACAGTTCAATTAGCCAATGTCGATTTTCTGCATTCTGCTCAAATATTGCCAATTCATCAATCAATGGTACAGTTAGGTAATTCTGCTATTTTGAGTAGCTTCAGTTTAGCTGCCTAACTGAATGTTCTGGATTTGTACTTGTTAGTCTTACTTTTGAAAGGACCTGGACGTACGGTTCGTCAACACCATCATCCAAAAATGCCACTATATACTGTGGGGGCTGAAGTCAGTGTGCTTTCTTTGGGGCAGATCTGACAGATCGGTATGCCTATTGTACCGTATTAGTATCTTTCCAAATTTGATTAAACTTGTTTAAAACTTTTGTTTTGTCACCCATTTTTCTTGAAATTAGCTACCATAGCTACTCATCATAGGCTTGGAATGCTGATGCTAATAGAGTTTTTGCGACCTGAATATATCAAGAGACTATCCAATGCTGTAACCCATAGTCTGCTGGTTCCTTAATGAAAATTATCACTAACAAAGCTTCCCATTTCATGCAGTGTATTAGATTTGAAATGCAGCCCTGTCGAACCTATGTTTGTCTCTGCAGCTGCATCAAAACCGTAATGCTTAGTTTCAGATATTATGCACTTGATAAGAAGTCCATTGAATAATTATATGTCATGTACCTTTTTTTGACAGCACTGCATTATTATACTTATTTTCAGCTTATACACCTTTTCAGGCATGGATCATCTATTTTTCAGAGAACAGGATTTGCAAACTTTACTGTGTGGCATATGAAAACATGGAAGCCATTGGTACTTCTTTTGCTTTCATTCTCTTCTCTTGAAATTGTATGTGTTGTGTAGCCAGTTATCTTTCCTAAGCAGCCCCCCACCCTTTTCTTTTTCTTCTATTGTGAAGAGACAGTCCTCCCTCTTGGTGCGGATCCACCTGCTATCACCTCTCTTTGCTTCAATCGCAATGGAAAAACAACTAGGTGCTAGTTGAGATGATCTACTCTGCTTAGTGCCTAAGCATCATCTAGCATCAGTTTTTTAACTAGAGCCTCAACCTGAATTAAAAGCTTAGCTAGTTAGCAAATATCAATATTTGCAGTTTACTAATGAAACATCTTATTGGTTGAACGGTTTTAGAACTTTGCATCACTCTTTAACCTACCACGCTAGAATTTGCTTATGTTTGCATGATACATTTCTTTCCTTTTTGTGATTATCTGAGCCCATCATCTTCCTTAGCTGCAAGTAGACTTGTCTACTGGTCTTCAAATTACAGGATGGCCTGCCCATGATTCCTCAGTGAGCTCGGTTCTTTTTGGGCCAGCAGAAATTAGCATCTTCAGTGTAGGCTCAGATGGAAAGGTACATGTTTCACTGTAAGATTGTGTATAATGCGTGGGTTGTATCGGTTGAACCCCATGGGCTGATTATATAGGAGTACATGGCTTGGAGGGCAAGTAGCCTCTCCTAGAGATAAGGAAGGTTATTCTGGGATTACAATCAATCCTAAACTAACCATATCCGGAGTAGCCTAATATACTCTAACATTCACCTTTTCCTTTTAGTGCATTGATGCAACTAGTCATATCAATGTGATAAAAAAAACGTGGAGTATGCAGTTGGTATCCAAAATGGATTGTATGGTGTGACCCATAGCAAATGGTTGCAAACCCTTTCCCATCAGAGTGATTTTTCCCCTTTTTTGTGGTTTAGAAGTCTTATGGTTTCTTAACTTATCTACATCTCAATTCACAATCTATTAAAACTGTTGTACTTATCGCAACAAAATCATCAAAATGTTGTCTATGTTGCATTTGTCCTGATTGCTGGAATATAAAACCAAAATGTAAAATGGGGAAAAATAGGTATGTTACGTCAACAATAAAAAAGAGTGGAATGTGTTGCCCTGTATCATGAGATCAAACCAGAAGTACTACTGAAGCAAAATTAAAATACTACTGAAAAGACACTGAAGGGTATTAAATGAACTGTCAGATGCTTAAGGGGTCATGTAAATAGATGTAGATCCGGCCATTGGGAACACAATACATTTACAACACATACATTTAAATCTAAATATGCTCTTTTTGGGGTTGGCTTGACGTCATCCTTTCTTTTCTCATGGTGAGGATTTGGCCCTACTAATAACCGTCTGCACATCAGGTTGCAGTTCCATGGGTCCTCATGGTCAGATAATCTTAGTATTCCACAATATCTCCAGTTAGCAGATATAAACAAAATAAATTGCAGTACATTTATATTATTATTTTTCTTAGTACCAATGTGGATTCATTCATAAAAATATTTATTTTGTGATCTTTCATTACTTTGCATGATTTCATCCATGTTAACTTTATTCACTTTATAGATATTTGGATAGAGCTTGCCCAATCAAGGTCAGATTCTTTGGTCAAGAGATTGCAGGAGGTGAGAACACCCTGCATTTCATGATTATTACTGGATTGTTATGACACTTGAATTGCTCATTTTTGTCTGTGCCTCTATTGCCAGATTTTGCAATCCTGAGAGCTTTAACAAACAAATACATGAGATAGCATTGGATTCTAATGGTAAGAGTATTAGAGATTGTATAGCTGATTTATGCTTACCATGTATACTTGATTGTATTCCTTGTATACCAAGCAATATTGGTTATATACTAAAGGTTACCCCCTCATTAGGGTGTGTGGTGTTTTCCTCAATTCTACCTCTCTACGTGGTATCACGAGACCGGGATCAATTTGACTCTTTTCCTTCTGCTCCTCTCCACCCTAAATGCGTCGTGATCCCATCGCGTTGCGTCCTTCCCTCCCTGCGCGCCATCCTTCTGGCGGCGTCCCTGTCTCCCTCTTCCCGCCGACCATGGACTCCACCGCTGACTCTGCTATGTCCGGCACCACGCCCACCCTCAGCGCCGGCTCCATGCCTGCCCTCGGCGCCGGCACCCCGCCTGCCGTGGGCGCCGGCACCTAGCCCGCACTGGGCGCCAACACCGCGCCGGCCACGAGCGCAAGCACCCTACCTGCGCTCGGCTCTGGATCCTCCCCTGCCAGCAGTGACGACACGATGCAGGGCAGCGGCGCCAGCTTCATCCTCTACTCCACGCCACCGGCCGTCGTCCACCCCTACGCCACCGTCTCCATCAAGTCCCATGTCCCCATGACCCTGGCGATGAAGAACTCCACCTACTCCAAGTGGGCCTCCTTCTTCAAGTCGATGTGCGACAAATTCGGCCTCAAATCGCACATTGACGGCACGGTGGCGCCTCCTCCCGATGTCCCCAACTGGGATCAAGCGGATTGCTGCGTCCGCTCCTAGATCTTCGACTCCGTAGATGACTCCGTCCTCGACCTCGCCATAAACAACGACGAGCAGACCGCCCGGGCCCTTTGTCTCGCCATTGAAGGCCTCTTCCACGCCAACAAGCAATTCCGGACGATCTTCCTCAGCCACGACTTCCACTCCATGACGGAGGGGGACTCTTCCATCTCAGAGTACTGCCAGCGCATGAAGACTCTTGCTGACGCCCTCCGCGACGTCGACCACCCCATCCAGGACTCCCAACTGGTGCTTAACCTCCTCCGCGGCCTCAATCCGCGCTACTCCAACACCGCCGACGACATTGCCAACTCCACCGCCAGCTTCCCGACATTCGCTCAAGCCCGCGACATGCTCACCTTGAAGGAACTCCGCCTCGCCAACGAGGAGAAGGTCTCCACCACCACCGTCCTTCTCGCGGGGACCAGCTCGTCATCTTCCTCCTATAGCTGCCCGGGCGGGTGCCGCTCTGCCTCTGGCTTTGTCCAGACCAACGGCGGCGGCGGCAAGAAGTGGAAGGGGAAGTAGGCCGGGGCAGCTTCCAGTCACTTGCCATCAGCGGCCAGCAGGGCGGCGGTCCACCGCGCCCCACCGGCCCGTGGTTCTGTTTCAGTCCAGAGGCCGGCCCATATGGCAACATGGGCCACCAGCAGGCCGGCGGCTAGTATGGCTATGGCGGAGGGGGGGGGGGCTGGTGTGTGTCCGCACTAGGGCTCCTTGGGCCACCTATTTAGGCCCACATGGCCTTTGCTCCTCTCCAGGCATCCCCCCGGCCCAAACGTGGGATCAGGCCGGGCTTGTTGCTGCCCTCAACTAGATGGCGATGCAGAACGGTGGCTAGGTCATCGACTCAGGAGCTTTCGGCCACATGGCATCCTCAGATGGTATTCTCCTCTCCCGCCTACCCTCCTCTCACTCCTTCATCACAATAGGCAATGGTCAAACCCTACCCATCACGTGCCGTGGCAACTCCACCCTTCCCACCCCTACCTCGCAATTTTGCCTTAATAATGTTCTAATTGTTCCATCCTTAATCCGTAACCTGATTTTCGTTCGTCAGTTTACTAGGGACAATAATTGCACTATAGAATTTGACACTCTTGGTTTTTCTGTCAAGGATATTTCGACCAGACGCGTGATTCTTCGCTGCAATAGTGCCGACGATCTTTACACCATCCTTCTAGCCGCCAGCACCACGGCTCCTCACGTCGGCCTCGCCATCTCCTCCAACCTGTGGCATCTTCATCTCGGTCATCCTGGTCCTGCCGCCATCGACACACTTAGAAATAATTCCTCCGTTATTTGTAATAAAGGGACTCATACCTTATGCCATTCGTGTCAGTTACCTTTTTCATCCTCTAGTTCACGCAGTACTACCCCCTTTGGACTAGTGCATTGTGATGTTTGGACTTCCCCCGATGCTAGCATATGTGGTTACCGCTACTACCTTGTTATTCTGGGCGACTACTCACACTTTTGTTGGACCTTTCCCCTGGTTCACAAATCCGACATTCCCACACACATTGTTAACTTCTGTGCCTATGCCCACACACAATTTAGCCTACCTATTCGGAGCATCCAACCGGATAACAGGACCGAGTTTGTCAACAAGACTCTCATGTCCTTCTTGACCTCTCGGGGTGTTCATTTGTGCCTTTCGTGTCCCTACACCTCTCCACAAAATGGGAAAGCTGAACGTGTCCTCCGCACCTTAAACAATATGACCTGCTGATTCATTCCTACATGGCCGCCACCTATTGGGCTGAGACCCTAGCGACCGCTACATATCTACTCAATAGGTGACCATGCTCCGCCATTCAGAATGACATCCCCTTCCGCCTACTCCATGCGCAGTCCCTCGACTACTCCCACCTGCATGTCTTTGGGTGCTTATGCTATCCTAACCTCTCCGCCACGGCACACCACAAACTTGCCCCTCGCTCTACCGCTTGTGTCTTAGTTATTCGTCCTCTCACAAGGGATATCGCTGCCTCGACTTGTCCACTCGCCGAGTTATAATTTCCCGGCATGTTGTCTTCGATGAGTCCTCCTTTCCCTTCTCCAACCCCACTCCTCTATCTCAGCTGGACTTTCTCTTGTCAAGCCCCTCCGGTCTTCCTGCTGCTGCTGCTACCACGGTCGCTCCATCCACGGATGTTGAGCAGCCGCGGCCCTCACCCGCTTTTTTGCAGGATATCACTGATGAATACCCCGCCATCCTGGTACGCGGCTCGATCGTGCGCCCTGCGCCCCTGGCCGCACTGCTCCAACCCAGACTAGGTGGGTTTGTTGTCGGGCTGCCTGGGCTCGGCAGTCCAGCTTTTGCCCCGAGCTCCTCCACGCCTCCCGGTGGCGTGGCCTTCTCCCGCGGTGGGTCCGCTCCCTCTGCTGAGGCGCACCAGCCGGTGCTCCCACCCCTACGGTGCGACTTCCACCTCGTCTACGGCTGTCGTCCACCTCAGGCAGCTCCTGCTCCTCCGCCTATGCTCCAGCAGGCCCCAGTTCCTCCGGCGCTAGCTCCTGCGCCGCACCGCCCCGTCACTCGCTCTGCCACTGGGGCCATCGAGCAGGTGCAGTACAGGAACCTAACAGCCACAACCTTCTCGACATCGCCTTCGCCGATTCCGATGAACTACCGCGGTGGTTTGTCCGATGCCAACTGGCGTGCGGCCATGGCCGATGAGTTTCAGGCTCTCATCGACAACAATACCTGGCGTCTCGTTCCGCGGCCCCCCGGCGCCAATGTTGTGATGGGCAAGTGGATCTTCAAGCACAAGTTCCACTTTGACGGGTCACTTGCCCGACACAACGCGCGCTGGGTGGTCCGCGGCTTCTCCCAGTGACACGGCATCGACTACGACAAGACATTCAGCCTGGTTGTCAAACCGGCAATGATACAGACCGTCCTCAGCATCGCCACCTCCCGTGCCTGGCCAATCCACCAGCTGGACGTGAAGAACGTATTTCTTCACGACCATATCGAGGAGACCGTCTACTACCAGCAGCCTCCCGGCTTCGTCAACCCTGCCGCCCCTGACCACGTTTGTCTGTTATAGAAATCCTTGTATGGCCTCAAGCAAGCCCCAAGGGTGTGGTACTAGCGGTTCGCCTCCTTCATATGCCAGCTCGGGTTCGTCGCCTCCACCTCCGAGCATCGCCTACCGGCTAGTCTACATCGACGACATCATCCTCACCGTCTCGTCCTCGGCACTACTCCAGCACATCATGGCCACTCCGAATTCGCCATGACGGACCTCGGCGATCTCCACCACTTCCTTGGCATCTCCGTCACGCGCTACGCCCATGGCATGTTCCTGTCTCAGTGATAGCACGCCTTGGATCTTCTCCAGCACGCCGGCATGGCTGAGTGTCACTCTACGGCAACCCCTGTTGACACTCATGCCAAGCTCTCGGCGAACGACGGTGCCAAGCTCAAGGATGGCTCTGAGTACAGGAGCCTTGTAGGGGCTCTTCAGTACCTCACCCTGACTTGACCTGACCTGACGTATGCGGTCCAGTAGGTGTGTCTCTTCATGCATGATCCACGCGAGCCCCATCTCGCGCTGATCAAGCGCATCATGCGCTACGTGAAGGGGGCACTCTCTCCTCCGGGCTCTACATCGGCATCGGCCCTGTCCAGTCCCTGACTGCTTACTCTGATGCAGACTGGGCTGGCTGCCCGGACTCTCAACGCTCTACCTCAGGGTTCTACGTTTACCTCGGGGACAATCTGGTATCTTGGTCCTCCAAGCGTTAGACCACAGTGTCCCGGTCCAGTGCTGAGGTTGAGTACCGGGCCGTGGCCCATGCTGTTGCCAAGTGTTGTTGGCTTCGCCAGCTTCTTCAGGATTTCCACATCCCTCTCGCTTCGGCCACAGTTGTCTACTACGACAACGTGAGCGTTGTCTACATCACAGTCAACCTGGTCCATCACCGGCGCATGAAGCATATTGAGGTTGACATCCACTTCATCCGCGAGAAGGTCACCTTGGGACAGGTCTGGGTCCTCCATGTCCCATCTTCCCATCAGTTCGCGGACATCATGACGAAAGGCCTACCAGTTCAGCTGTTCACTGACTTTAGGTCTAGTCTTTGCATCCGAGATCCTCCCGCTGCGACTGCGGGCGGGTATTAGAGATTGTATAGCTGATTTATGCTTACCATGTATACTTGATTGTATTCCTTATATACCAAGTCACATTGGCTATATATTAAAGGTCACCCCCTCATTAGGGTGTGTGGTGTTTCCCTCAATTCTACCTCTCTACAAAGAGGCCGTTGGTTACCTCCGGTTTGGTCCATGCCCCAATATATCAGGTTTCCATCATTACCCGATTGTCCCAGTTATTTTTTTTTTCAGAAACGAGTGCCAATGCATTCATCTGCAATTTCCCTTCAGGTACAAGGCCATGAAAGTGGATTGAGGACACTACCACACACAGTTCATCTATCAAAAGTGTGGATTGGCATCCAACATCAACGGGTCTGCAGACCACTCTGTCCGGGTCACATCTATTTATGAGCTATAAAGCAAGGTAATCGCCTTGAGATTTTATCATTGTCTCGATGCAATCAGAGAATATTATTGTGGAAAGCGATCAGTGAAGCTCCTGGTGACAACCTGTTTCCCAGCAAGCAAGCATCCATTATTATCGACAGTCTTGTCCTTTTGGGATGCTTTTGGTGTCACGATATTTTTTTTTTCATGGAAGAGGTGTGTTTGTGTTTTGTAGCTGCGCTGTACACTTTGGTGAGTTGATCCAACATTCTTTGTTAACAGAAACATGTATAGAATTATGTGATCCTTTTGTATGCACACTAGCTAGATTAAATTGTTACATTAGCTGGTTACTTCCAATGTTCGAACATGTCTGATCATTCATCAAAAGTATTTAGAGGATCAATGCCACGCGATTTGTCTCGTGGTGGCAGTTAGCAAGTAAGGAACACCGTATGATTATATGATATGGCTTATGTTCATCGCCACATAGAGAGCATTCATGTTTCATCGGAAACCAAGTTTGTATGAATTCATTGGTATAACATTGTTTGCCATTTGGATTAAATTTGGGTTCCATGTTGCAGTTCATGTATCGCCATGTTATCATTCTTATCTGCTCAGTTTTGTTTGGTGTGTATAAGTAGGCCATGTGCATGATGCGCCCAAGTGTGTGTCGGTGTCATTTTCTTGCCTGACCTGATTAATTGGTTTTCTTGCTGAAATGAACGTGAACAGCAGATTTGAAATCGAGTCTGTTGGACCAGCACTGTCGATTGACTTCGATTGAAATAGAGCCCAGTTGTAACGAATGCAATGGATGCAAATAATATCTTGGTGATTGGCTATCATAATTCATACAGAGTCCGTGTGATCTCCAGAGCCCTGATTGTTTATGAACATGGGGCGTCATTTCTAATGTCCCTATACTGCAGCACACCAATAATAGAGATCAGTACTGTAAGCTTGCGACATGTTATCCAGAAGCAACACAAAAATCAATTCCATGCAATGAGTTGTCTCTAACATTGTCTTCCCTCCTCACTTATCACCTCAGTTGTTTCAGGTACGCTATGTTAGAACAACTCGTAACTCGCTTCACGTGCTAGTAGTAGTAACTTTTGATCCATGGACGTAGCTGTACCTGTACCCATATGAATGACACGGGAAATTTGCACACATCATCTCATATAGATACGCAATAATTAATTTCATACACACACCGGAGCATTAAAAAGCATATGCACTTGCCGTTGGGGCTACTAATTCGTCACCCTGTGGATCGCAGTTCTTCTTTTCCCCAATAGGGTTGATTGCTGCGTGGTGGCAGGGCCGGGGAGGTGTATTGATCAGTCTCTGCAGCTTCCAACTGCCATCAGACGATAGTTATCTGGAGTCTGGACCGGCTCCAAAACTACTGGTTGCTCCAAGTAGTTTTGATTCCAAGTAGTTTTGATTCCAACAGACAGTAACAGTTGCCTCATCAAGTTGCAACTAACCTTTCTTTCAAAAAAATGAGTTGCAATTAACCGTCCATCAACCCATGCTCCGCACGGGCTAATGTTTTTTAAAATCTATTGAATTTAAAAATTATTTAGAAATTAAACTCCGAGCTAATAATCGAAATTGTTTACCAACTACTCTCTTATTTTTTAATATTTCAACATAATACTCATATACTACTCTCTAATTTTTTAATATTTCAACGTAATACTCATATAGATATGTACTTATCTTTGTCCAGTAGTGATTGATTTTAAATTAGTAATTACTCTATACATTTTTTTATCCACATTCACACTTTTTTCATGTTGTATCGCACCTCCATACATTGTGTTAGCATAAAATCAATACATTTTGTATGTGTTTGAATTTATTTAATGTACCCTAAGTTGAGCTATAATTTTAACATAGAAATCTATATTCTCATAACTTCCTCTATATCTTTATAAATGATAACACACCCATCATGCATATATACTTGATTATTATATCATATACCATAGTGTACAAAATAGACGATTTAGAATCATATATTGGTGTACATTTTTAATTAAGGTGATTTTGATTCAAGTTTAGGGTTAGCTCATGTTATTTTTAATAATAGCATATGTGGGTAATATTGATTTAAATTTAAGGTGTTATTGTTTTTTATAGTAGTGGTGGCGATTTAGTTGCAAATTCATAGGGTTATTCTAAATTATTTTTATAATGGTATAAGTGGGTAATTTTGACAAAGATTAGGAAGTTACTTTAGTTCATTTTATACCATGGTAGAGGTGCGTAATTTAAATATAGATTTAGGGGTTCCTCTAGGCTATTTTTATAATGGCATTGGTGGGTAATTTTTTGGAAAATATAATAGATCTAATGGGTATAAAGATTTTTATGAAAATTTCTAGGATTCCTCTCTTTTTCTAGAGTGTCGACCTAGGATCCTAGGTGGCTTCATCTGGAAGCTTCAAAAGGAGTTGAAGCCTCCAATTAGTAATAGCAAGATTTTTTAAGGCAAGAACTTAACTTGGCCTGTCGTAGAAAATCAACCTGTTGACGACATGAGCAGAGTATCAATGGGACAGAGCATGCTCTATCCAGAGCCCAATAGCATGAACATCATGTGAGCATTGCCGATGAACCTCATGAATCGTAGTGCAGCAATAACTGATGCATGTACTGAATAATGATGCAGCCGTAGTGGCTAGGCGGCCGGTTTTGGTTGCTGCTTCAGGCTTTCCGCTTTCAGCTCACAAGCAGGTTGCAAGTGGCATGGTCTAGCTGCTTCCGGGTCCGGAGCGCGCGGAGCCCTTCAATAGTCGCTAGCCGCTAGTCTTATTGGCTCCCGTTTTGACAAGTTCGATGTGCACGGTAGCTAGAGGCTAAAGGACAAAGGCCGCACAGACAGAAGAACAGCACTATTTATATATATACACACATTGATGAGAAAAGATGCAAGCGCTGCTAGTCTAGCATAAAAGCGGCAGTCTAGAGGCGCGTACAACGGGGCTGCAGCTGACGAGTGGCGAGTAATTGGACGTACGTGAGTACGTGACGCGGCCTGTTGCAGCTAGCTGCGTTCGGGAGGCCGGTCGACCGAATCATCGGCCAACAGGGCAGCAGCACCATGCCTAATGCCTTGCATGCGACGCGATGCGATGCAGCTACAAGCTTTGGTGCACGCCATTACTGCCGGCCTCGGCGCTCATAACTGCGCGACACCAACCTGTTGACAAGCCCATTTCAGCTAACCCTGAGGCAGACACATCCGTAACCGCAACGCTTGCGTGGGCTGAACACGTAAGCGAATTGTTGCGTCTTCCTATGCACCGTACCTGGCTGACACGTGTGGGCGAGGCGCTCGTGCCCCTTACCGACCGGTGGCTACCCCGTTCCTCATCAGGAAAGTGACTACGAATTCACGATGGCCCAGCTCGTGGCCACACGTTTCCAAAAGGAAAGCAGCAGGCGTATGGTGGGAAAGCCTGGAAAACCACCTCCCCTCCCGTGACCATGTCGAAACCATCGTAGACGACCGGTGTCGTCGCGGCGGCGTTTCCGTCGTCGTCCCTGCATGCAGGACAGCAGCAACGTGCGCGCGTGAGCGTCTCCATCCCGCGCGCTCGCCCGAAAAAGGCGCCCGGATTCGTGCCCAGCGGCTAACCAAGCCTGCCCGCCCGACGGCCCATGAATCCCCCCCCTTCCCCACCGCCTCACCCGGCCGGCCGGGGCTGCCGCCTGCCCAACGCCGAACGCCAACACCACACCCCTGCACCCACCGCACCGCCCACGTCTCCCCCCCACGACAGCGACCGCGAACGCTCACGGGGGATCGCCGGCGCCCCATCGATCGATCGATCAGGTGGCCTCGATTGTAAAGGCACAACCAGTCACGCACAACGCTACGGCCTTTGAGACGTGGCGGATGCATGATTCGGGACGACCTCCCTTTCGGCGTGGCAACCGCCTGCCTGCCTGCGGCTGCACGCGCGCGCGCACCGGCTTTCCATTTCCTTCCGGGCAGGGAATGCTAGCTAGCTAGCTGAAAGTACCTCTGGCCTCTGGGGGAAGAGGGAGATGCGCGTTCCGGTGAGGAGGCCGCGGCCGCGGCAGGCCGGCACCGGCACGGCACCGGACGAAAATGGACGGATGGGCCGAGTCATGGGGGTGTGAGCGCATGAATATAATGGTGCACGCCAAAGTTGGTGGCTATCGATCTGCCCTGTCTTGTCGAGGCTTGATTGGCGTATGCACGGATTTGGAATTCGGATGTTGATTTAAGATGGTTTAATTAGCTTTGCTGGAGCCTGATGATCTGATTGGGGAAGCATGTATGTATCGATCACATGGTGCAACAGTGGAGACAATGAAAGCCGCCTCAAAATGGAGTAGGAGTATACAGCATGCATGCACAGCAGGTACTACAGTGCTTGCCAATTAAAACGGAGAAAGATGTTTATCTACGCTATAGCATTCTTTCCTTCCTTCTTTCTCTCTAAACGAACCAGGCTGGCGAATATATTCAAAAGAAAAAAAGTTTATCAAGACTAAAAAGCAAAACAAACCAAATATCAACCTGTAGCATGGTCGCAGTACTCAACTAACCAGTGCACCAGCACACTACCAAATCGCCACATCACCGTGGCACATGTACCAACGCCACCACGAGCAGCAGCTCTTCTTCCTTTTTCCTTTTTTTTCCCCTTCGTCACAAAATATATACTTAAAAAGTTCAACAATTATGGGATATTTATTACGAAGGTTATTTCCAAGGCAGATATGCAGATATGATTTTTTTTTTCATGTTTGAAACTCAATATTTTAAAAATTGTTGATATAGCTAACTTTTCAAAAGTTTGGCAATATAACCTTGTAAAAGTGCAGCACTTATATGACATCCATGAACACTAGCACGCACACTCCTTTTCGCTAACACAAATATACATGCAATTTTTTTTAAAAAATCATTAATTATTTTCCGGAAAACTTATTAACAATTAATATCCTTGAAGGTACTTATACGGAAACTCCTACTACATTGTATATGTGGTCTTCTGTGCGAGTGCTTTTCTGGACCACACAACACAGCAGCAGGTCATTTACGAACAGCCAGTGAGCAAACTAATAATGCTTGCTAGCATATTGTTGTGTGTACCAGAAACAAAATAATAAGCGCATTAATCGCTAACTAATTAGGTTAGCGCACCGGCCGTGTACGATCGGCTGGTACTCGGATTAATTGAACTCTCGATAATCATCAAAACATGCGACGGGAATTATCATTACCACCCTTAATGACGGATCGTTTATATTCCCGCCGTGCATTACCACTACGACCTCCGCGCGCCGGCCGTCTGCTTAACCACCACACGCCATGCCTTAACTTGGCTGCTCGATCGGTTACGTGGATGACACTCCGCGATCCGCGCCTCTCACTGGCTGATCCATCTCAGACTAGCTAGCTACTCGCTCCGTCCCAAATTACCGAAAAGATTTATGCTGACGGCTACAAGTGATTTGGGCTGGCGGGCTGAGCACCCGTTAGTAACCTTGAGCAAGCACTTGAGCCAGCACAAATGCTATCTGCGTTGATGGGTGCTTGCCCGCCAGCAAAAACAACTCTCTGCTATTGGGCGTTATCTGTGCTGGTGAGTACTTATGCCACCCACCAGGAAAAAAGTATTTTTCCCGTTCAATATATTATTTACCATGAGCTTTTTATTATTTCTAATTCCCGCTTTTAGTCGCCAAATTGAAATATGTATCTCCAACCACACAACATGACACAACAAACTTGAGTAATAAATAATTCATATTATTAAAAACTGCATCGTACATAATATATAATTCACATTATTAAAATCCAACATTTGGAATAGAGTTGTTCTTTGTCATGCTAATATTAAAACTACTACGCCCATCTACGAAGAGTTGTGCACTCGTCCATCATCAACATGCTATCTTTATCAAAGAATGCTCCATCCTCATGAGAAATCTTGCATAAAATGAACCTCATCATGTCCGTACAAATGTTGTCGATTTGTTTTTCTTCAATCTTGTTGTAGTTATTGTTGATGGTAGGCATCTGCAGTTAAAATAGTAAATGAAGATTAGGATGTATTACCGTTAGGAAGTTAGCACATGGTAGTGTATAAGAGACTTATGTCTTCAGAGTTCGTCTGGTACCTCCCATTATTTCTGATGAACTCGCACACGTAATAGACGCATAGCACAGAGCCGGGAGGTTGCTTGTGGCACTGCAAACAAATAGAAAAATGATACAATGATGAGTTGTTATTAATGACAAGTCTATAATATACGAGAAAAGCAAGTTTTTATGTTTTTACATATTTATGATATATTATTTTTATAGCTTTCATCCTTTTTGGATTGTGGGGCCCGTCTTTTAGCATGTTAAGCTTGTACGTGCTTTGAGAATATAAAAATAAGAGTTAGTAATATAACTTAGGTGCATAGAATATCAACATACATATAAGTACTACCAAGGAATATCTTACTTTTATATAATGCCTATGAAATCCTTGTACCTATCTCTATCATAGCTGGCTGAGTAAAGGACCACTGCTTCTCCTAGCTTGGGTAAAATCATGATGCAAATCCAATGGTCACTGCATTATATTAAAATAATTTATATTATAGACGGTATTAAATAGTACGATATAATTAAAACTAGCTTACTCAAAACCGTAAGGAGCCATGATATAATCCTTGTCAGGCCTTTTCCGCATCACTTTAGAAATGTCTACAAACACTTTGTGCATTTCTTCTCTATGGGCTTTATTTTTGATAGCATCTTTCTTCGCTTATGTCTCTGCTGCATCTATTTGTGCTTTGATCGTTTGTCATTTTGAGCTTGTGCTCTGCTTGGTTATTTGTGCTGGGTCAAGGTATGCTACCTTGAACCTGCCTTGCATCAATTCTTCCTCCCTCCACTGCATCCTGCAGGATAGGTCGCCCAGGTACTTAACATAAAATACGTATGTATTTAAAACTCGTGTATATGGTACATGTGGACTTACAAGTACCATATGGAAATGAGATTCACGTCGAGACATTGTCAACCGTACAGTCACATTGTCAACCGTACAGTCTGTGCAAATCCTCAAAATTGATCACAATCTAGAACGGGAGAACGCCAAGGAAAACCTTAGTTGGGACATGCATGGTGATTGCTCGAATGCCTTACTTCATTGCATTCATGATCCACCCATGCAGCTTATTCAGTTCCCATGGGCCATCCAGCAGATCCCACCGATACAAGAATGGTGTGCCATGCCCATATTCTATTGGGACCTCATCTGACGCAAAGAAATTGAGGTTTTGATCCTTTTCCTTTTCCCGAGAGACGCTGCGAGTTACAGATTTTTCACCGAAAGATGAAGCCTTCTTCTTGAATACATTTAAAAACTTGTCAACGTCTGCTGATGGAGCGTTTTGATCATATCTACTGACCATTCGAATTGCCGCTGGCCTCTTAGGAGGTGGAGATGCCAGTGAAGGTGATATTGGATCAGTAACTTCTAAATCATCTACTCGTTCATCGCCTACTTGTGCTGTTGTCCCATCGTCCTCATTGAGAGCTTCTAGGATAGGTGATAGTCGCCGCTCGTCCTTATTGTTAGCTCCCTGCACATGTGATAGAGTGGGCTGCTCCGTGTCACAGATCAAGCCCTACAACAATTGAAGGACTTCCTATCAAAGCCATCAGTCCTCACGGCACTAAACCCCAACGAAGATTGGCTGCTCTACATCGCCGCGACTACTCACAGTGTCAGCACGGCGATTGTGGTTGAAAGACCGGAACCAAGCCATGTATTCAAAGTACAAAGGCCTATCTACTTTGTAGGCAAGGTGCTATCAGATTCCAAGACCAGATATCCACCGGTCTAGAAGCTATTGTACGCGATACTGCTCACCTCGTGGAAATCACGACATTACTTTCAGGAGACAAGATCTCTGTTGTCACTAACTCCCCCTGAGATAAATTCTCCACAATCGGGATGCAACAGGTTTCTAAGTAAATGGTAGAACTTGGAGCATTGTCCTTGGAATTCAAGTCAAAAAATGCAATAAAGTCCTAGGCCCTAGTCGATTTCATGGCAGAGTGACGAAAGAATCGACTACCAACGCCAGTGGAGCGTCCAGAGCATTGGGTCATGTATTTCGATGGATCTCTCAAGCTCGAGGGCACCGGTACAAGAGTACTCTTGATATATCCTAAAGGTAAACAACTCAAATACGTCCTGATCTTCTGGGAAGTGTCCAACAACGAAGCTAAATACGAGGCGCTTCTGCACGGGCTCCGCCTGGTAGTCTCGCTAGGAATAAAGTGATTGTTGGTCTACGGCGACTCACTGGTGCTGATCAATCAAGTCAACGATGAGTGGGACCGTCACAAGGAGAATATGGATGCGTATTGCTTAGAAGTACGCAAACTAGAGAACAGATTCTCTAGCTTGGAGTTCCACCATGTAGTTCATGATAACAACGTTGCTGCGGACGTCCTATCCAAGCTTGGTTGTACTTGCACTCAAGTTCCAGCAGGAGTTTTCATCCATGAGCTACACAAGCCATCCATAACGGAGCCGGCACCATCAACAACCACTGATCGAGATCCTACCATGACAGATCGGGAGGTTTTGATGATCGATGTAGACTGGACTGCTCCCTTCATCGACTACATCAAAGAGCACAAGCTACCCTTAGACAAAATAGAGGCAGAACAAGTCTCACGGTGCAGTAAGAACTATGTTCTAGTCAGAGACAAGTTTTACAAAAGAGGCGTACCATCAGAAATAATCATGAAGTGCGTCTCATGGCAAGATGACAAGGACATTCTAGAGGAGATCCAAAAAGGCATTTGCAGCAACCACATGTCCTCACGCACAATCGTGGTAAAGCTTTCAGATTAGGGTTCTATTGGACTACAGCTCTCACTGACGTTGAGGAACTAGTCCGCCGATGCCAAGGATGCCAATTCTTCACCAAGCAGCAGCACGTCCTTGCTTACAAGCTGAGCACCATACCACCCTCTTGGTCCTTTGCGTGCTAGGGGGTCGACATGATTGGCCCACTCCCCACGGCGCCTGGAGGATTCAATCAAGTACTAGTAGCTATTGACAAGTTTACCAAGTGAATCGAGGTGAAGCCAGTCACCTACCCCAAAGCAGACAGAGTACTCGACTTCCTCGACGAGCTTGTTAATCGCTACGGCTTCCCCAATCACATAATCAAAGACCTGGGTTCAAACTTCAACAACCATGGGTTTTGGGAATACTGCGAAAATAGTGGGATCGACATTCGTTACGTCTCCATTGCTCATCCGTGGGCCAACGGCCAAGTTGAGCGCGCCAACAGGATGGTGCTGAATGCTCTCAAGAAAAGGCTGCACGACATCTCCAACACCAAGAGAGGTAAGTGGCTCAAAGAGCTACCCAATGTACTCTAGGGGCTACATACCCAGCTATGCAAGCCTACAGGGCAATCGCCCTACTTTCTCATCTACAAATCTGAAGCCGTGCTGCCCACAGATGTCATGTGGAAATCTCCAACAATCGAGCAGTATGAGAAAGGCGCAGCAGATGAAACAAGGCGTCTAGACATTCACAGCCTCGAAGAAGCTTGCTGCGCAGCACTCGTCCAGTCCACAAGATGTTGGGATACGAGGTAGGCTACACTAGCGTAATTCAAAAATTCTACCGCGTATAACCAGGAAGAACTGCCGTATAAGGATCACGGGATTACCACTCGACGCACTACTGGTGCGGAAGATGTAGATATGCGTCGATGCAGTGAAGACGATCACGTAGTCGTACGTAGTCGATCAACGTAGTCGTACGTAGTCGATCACGTCCAGCAGCTCCTCAGCAGCTCGTCCACGTGCAGCAAGGTCACCTCCGGTACCGCGGCTCGTCGTTGGCTCGTCGTGGCTCGTCGGCGGCTCGTCGACGGCTCATCCAAGTGCTGCAGGTGCAACACCTCCAAGGTATCCACACGTGCAGGGAGGAAGCGTCGTAAGCCGGACTACTAGATCCGCGAGTTGCAACAGGCGAGGGCGTGGGAGGCGCGGCAGGTGTGTTTCGCCAAAAGGTGTCAACCCTAGGGCGCCCCCACCCCTCTATTTATAGAGGTTCCTGACGGGCCTCTGGATCCGAGGCCCATTAGTACTTCTAAACCAAATCCAACTCGGATCTGATCCGAATTGGGCTTCCAGCCCCTTAAGTGTGTGACCCTATGGGTTCGGATACGTATAGACATGGCCCGAGTACTCCTACTCGGCCCAATAGTCGGTAGCGGCCTCTAGCAAGACGTGCCAACTCCTATACGCACACGAAGATCATATTAGACGAACCATCACAACATAATATACATGCTATTCCCTTTGCCTCACGATATTTGGTCTAGCTTCAAGCCGACCGCTCTTTCTCGATCCTGTGATTCGGAATCCCTTTGTAGGTTAACTCTTAACCGTACGTAGCATGGCCATGCATTTTCGAATCCGATCACTCGAGGGGCCCAGAGATATCACTCTCAATCAGAGAGGGGCAAATCCCATCTTGATTGACCATGTCTCATAGCATGCTTCTTGACAAACCTGAAAGCTACCTTTATAAGTACCCTGTTACGACGTAGCGTTTGATAGCCCCTAAGTAGGTCGATCCACATCTAGAATACATGCGACAATCTCAGGTCTAAGGACAAAGCGTATATGTGGTTTAAAGAGAGAACTACTTCTCGTGTTGGGTCAGTCCTAGCACATGTCTCCACATGTGTCCACATTATTAGTTCAACATCTCCATGTCTATGATTTGTGAAACATAGTCATCAACTAATACATGTGCTAGTCTAATATTCATGTGTGTCCTCACATAAACTCCGACTAGGGACAACTTTAGAATAACCATACAAGTAAAGAGTTTCACATACAATTCACATAATTGCAAATCAATTCAAGTAGCCTTCAATGGATATTCAATGAACACAACATACAAATCATGGATACAAATGGAATATCATCATCTCTATGATTGCCTCTAGGGCATACCTCCAACAGTCTCCCACTTGCACTAGAGTCAATCTAGAAGGTACCTAATACCCATAGCTCTTACATGCGCATCATGCTTAGCCTGCGGGAGTGGTTTTGTCAACGGATCAGAAATGTTCAGATCCGTGTGTATTTTGCATATCTTGATCTCACCCCGGTTAACGAAGTCTCGAATGAGATGAAATCGCCGCATTACGTGTTTGTTCTTCTGGTGGTTCCTTGGCTCCTTTGCTTGCGCAATTGCCCCATTATTATCACAGTAGAGATTCAATGGGCTGGACGCATTCGGGAACACACCAAGCTCAATGAGGAAATTCCTTATCCAAACACCTTCCTTCGCGGCTTCCGAAGCCGCGATGTACTCGGCTTCTGTCGTAGAATCGGCCACCGTCTCCTGCTTGGAACTCTTCCAACTAACAACACCACCATTTAGTGTGAACACAAAATCCTGATTGTGACTTTGAATCATCTCTGTCGGTTTGAAAACTAGCATCGGTGTAACCTGTTACAACGAGCTCCTCCTCACCTCCATAGACGAGGAACATATCTTTAGTCCTTCTCAAGTACTTAAGAATGTTTTTCACCGCTGTCCAGTGACTCTCACCTGGATCAGATTGGTGTCTGCTTGTCATACTTAGCGCATATGAAACATCTGGGCGAGTACTTATAATTGCATAAATGATAGATCCAATAGCCGAGGCATATGGCACTCTACTCATGCGATCCCGCTCATCAGCAGTCGAAGGACACTGAGTCTTGCTGAGATGTATGCCATGTGACATAGGCAAGAACCCTTTATTTGCCTCTTCCATGCTGAACCGCTTCAACACTTTGTCAATATAAGTATCTTGGCTTAAACCTATAAGCCTTCTCGATCTATCTCTATAGATCTTAATGCCCAGAATATATGCCGCTTCCCCTAAGTCCTTCATCGAAAAACTATTTTTCAGTGAAGTCTTTACGGACTCAAGCATAGGAATGTTATTTCCAATCAGTAATATGTCATCCACATATAAGATTAGAAATACTACAGAGCTCCCACTAACCTTCTTGTAAACACAAGACTCTTCTTCGTTCTTGGTAAAGTCAAACCCTTTGACCACTTCATCAAAACGAATGTTCCAACTCCTAGATGCTTGCTTCAATCCATAAATGGATCTCTGAAGCTTGCATACCTTTCCAGCATTTTTTGGATTGACAAAACCCTCGGGCTGTATCATATACACGTCCTCAGCTAGGTTCCCATTCAGGAAAGCTATCTTGACATCCATCTTCCATATCTCATAATCAAAATATGCAGCTATAGCTAGAATAATCCGAATGGACTTAAGCATCACTACGGGTGAGAAGGTCTCGTCGTAGTCAACTCCTTGAACTTGTCAAAAATCTTTTGCGACAAGTCGTGCTTTATAGATGTGAACATTTCCATCCATGTCCTTTTTCTTCTTATAGATCCACTTGCACTCTATGACTTTAACACCATCAGGCGGGTCAACCAAGTTCCAAACTTGATTGTCTCCCATGGACTCTATTTCGGCTTGCATGGCACTCTGCCATTTTTCGGAGTCTGGGTCCATCATTGCTTCTGCATATGTCGCAGGCTCATCATTGTCCAACAATAATATTTCCCGCATTTCGCGGAGCCTTGCTGACCTTCGTGGTTGTGGCGGTGCTTCTCTTGCCATGGGTATTTCAACTTGTTCTGCTACGTTAGCATCACTCATTGATTCTTGCCCGATCGGCTCATCTTGAACTTCTTCAAGATGCACTGTCTTTCCACTCTTTTCTCATTTGAGAAACTCTTTCTCTAGGAAAACCCCGTTCCGAGCGACAAACACTTTGCCTTCTGATCGGTTGTAGAAATAATATCCCAAAGTTTCCTTTGGATATCCCACGAAAATGCACTTATCCGACTTGGGTGTGATCTTGTCCGACTGAAGTCGCTTGACGAAGACTTCACATCCCCAAATCTTTAGAAAAGACAGACTAGGAACCTTTCTAGTCCATATCTCATATGGTGTCTTAACTACGAATTTAGATGGTACCCTATTAAGTGTGAAAGCTGCTGTTTCTAGAGCGTATCCCTAAAATGACAACAGTAGGTCCGACTGGCTCATCATTGATCGAACCATGTTTAACAAAGTTCGATTACGTCGCTCGGACACACCGTTTCTCTGAGGTGTTCCAGGCGGCGTAAGTTGTGAAACAATTCCGCAACTCTTTAGATGATTGCTAAACTCGTGGCTCAAATACTCGCCTCCACGATCAGATCATAAGGCCTTAATTTTCTTGCCACACTGATTTTCAACTTCATTCTGAAATTCCTTGAACTTTTCAAAGGTTTCAGACTTGTGCCTCATCAAGTAGACATAGCCATATCTACTGAAATCATCAGTGAAAGTTATGAAGTATTGGAATCCTCCTCTAGCCGTCGTGCTCATTGGTCCGTATACATCACTATGTACGAGTTCCAACAAGTCTACTGCTCTCTCAGGAAATCCTGTGAAAGGCGTCTTGGTTATCTTGCCTAGCAAGCAAGCCTCACGTGTCTCGTATGATTCAAAATCAAACGAAGTTAGAAGTCCATCAGAATGGAGCTTCTTCATGCGCTTTTCACTTATATGACCCAAACGACAATGCCACAAGTAGGTAGGACTCAAATCATTAGGCTGAGGCCTTTTAGCACTTACATTACAGACAGGTGAACCATCAAGATTTAAAACAAACAATCCATTCACAATGGGTGCAAAAGCCATAAACATATTATTCTTAGAGATCACACAACCATTGTTTTCACTCGCAAATGAATAACCATCCTTCATCAAGCATGAAGGAGACAAAATGTTTCGACTTAAACTAGGAACGAAATAACAATTATTCAACTCCATAATAAATCCTGACGGGAGGTGGAGTTGCATCGTCCCGACGCTCAACGCAGCAACTCTTGCATTATTGCAACTTCTCCTCTTTCCACGCTTCTACTTCTTATCATTCCCTGCATCGAATTGCAAATATGAGCAACCGATTCGGTATCAAATACCCAAGAATTAATAATTGTATCAGCAAGAAATATGTTGTCTATAACATTAACAACAAGCGTACCTGAGGTAGAAGTACTCTTACTTCCGCCATTCTTCAAGGAAGCTAGGTAATGCTTGCAGTTTCTCTTCCAGTGACCAAGTTCATGACAGTAAAAACACTCTTTGTCTGGAGCAGGTCCAGGTCCAGCTTTAACCTTGGGCGGTGGGTTTGGCTTGGACGTTCCATCCTTGCCCTTCTTCTTCCAAGAATTGCCCTTCTTCTTAAAGCTAGGCTTGTTCTGTATCGCCATCACATGGCTGGTACTAGCGCTTTTCTTGATGTCAGCCTCTGCTGTTTTAAGCATGCCACACAGCTGATTCAGACCCTTCTCCGTCCCATGCATATGGTAGTTCGAGATGAAGTTCCCATAGCTAGGTGGAAGAGACGAAAGAATGAAATCAGTGGCCAACTCTTGGCCCAGTGGGAAGCCTAGCTTCTCCAACCGTTGAGTGTAACCAACCATCTTGATTACGTGTGGTCCTACTGCTGCGCCTTCTGCTAGCTTGCTCTCAACAAAGGCCTTAGACACATTGAACCTTTCAGTGCTGGCCTGTGTTTGGAACATGTCTCTAAGCGCCACGATCATATCGTGCGCCTCATGGTTTGTTTCGAACTGCATCTGCAACTCGGGTTCCATGCAAGCAAGCATAAGGCAGCTTACTTCGAGGTTAGCATCACATGCTTTCTTGTAAGCATTCTTAGCAGCAGCGGGTGCATCATCAGCAGGTTCTTCTGGTAGTGGGTTGTCTAGAACATCTTCCTTTTTCTCAGCCCTGAGAACAATTCTCAGGTTACGGATCCAATCCGAGTAATTTGTTCCATTCAACTTGTCCTTCTCAAGGACCGAACGCAAAGCAAACGGTGTAGTGCTGCTAGGTGCCATTTAATCTACAACAAAGTAATGCAAAATATACTAAGACAAACGTATCCATGATAGAGTAAATCACATTAAACTATTTTAACAAAATCTACTCCCACTAAAATCAATATCCCTCTATTGAAACTTAGTGATTCAGGATCCACAACTAACAAGTCTACTAGTGAGCTTTAGCATCACCGCTAGCAAACAAGGTAGATCGGTAAGCAACTTTTGCTAATCATATCACATATGACTCCTGTTGTTGGGTGACATCTCTATGTCTCGGCGCCCAACCTTTATGCCCCAAGGTCCTTAACCGTTAAGATAACCTTGTTAAGCAAACCAACCCTTATGCGTGTAAGTGTCCGACACAAACCCGTCTAGTCAAGGAAAACTAGTGGCACCCTAATTTCATAGACCCACCACTAAATGTACAAGACATGGGACGGTGCAAGTTTTAGTTGGGAGGGCATACTAACTTAAACTTTGTGAGGGATCGTTCTACTTCTAACATCACAGCATGCAGAAAGTAAAACATAAACAGAATAGCATTCACACAGTTGTGACACAGTATGGCCCGTTTTTCTTATGGTGATCTCCATCTCCATAGAAGCTGTTCACCATGGTGATCTCCATCTCCATGTTCCATGTGCGCCATCCTTCTAGTGATGAGTCCTCCAAGAACTTAGAACATGCTATTACACCTAATAGCTAGTAAAGAAGCTAGTAATGAAGATTACATAGTTGCTTGGATCATCACAGATTGGTACGCAGACCATTAAATACAATAAAGTGACAACACATATGGCTCCTGCCGTGTTGCCGTACGCGCGACACGCAGGTCACGAATGAGTTACACACATGCATCACATACACAAGGGGGTCATACTGATCACAAGATACATACATACATACTGCAAAACAGAGTTAGGCGCCCTAACGTTCCAAACTTCGGATGCCCGAAACTCCATCTTCCAAGCCGAATTTGGGAAATCTAATCTCGCCAAAAACGGCTGATTTACCGAAGCATACGCATACGGCAAAAATCCCAACCCCGGCAGTAGATCTCATCTACCATTGCACATCTAATGCGCCTGGCGTATGACCCTGGATTTTGATTCGACCAATCATATTGATCTTCACTCACTACAACTGGATTTACGTGTATCACTTAACTCCGATGGCGGAAATCGACCGGTAGGAGTATGTCGTTACACTACCATTGCAGCAAGGGCACGAAAACAGGACATAGATCAAACGGAAAACTCGCATATCTCCATATGCACACATCCCGAATCCAAAACTAAGCAGCTACGGCTCTGATACCACTGTTGGGATACGAGGTAGGCTACACTAGCGTAATTCAAAAATTCTACCTCGTATAACCAGGAAGAACTGCCGTATAAGGATCACGGGATTACCACTCGACGCACTACTGGTGCGGAAGATGTAGATATGCGTCGATGCAGTGAAGACGATTACGTAGTCGTACGTAGTCGATCACGTCCAGCAGCTCCTCAGCAGCTCGTCCACGTGCAGCAAGGTCACCTCCGGTACCGCGGCTCGTCGTTGGCTCGTCGTGGCTCGTCGGCGGCTCGTCCAAGTGCTGTAGGTGCAACACCTCCAAGGTATCCACACGTGCAGGGAGGAAGCGTCGCAAGCCGGACTGCTAGATCCGCGAGTTGCAACAGGCGAGGGCGTGGGAGGCGCAGCAGGTGTGTTTCGCCAAAAGGTGTCAACCCTAGGGCGCCCCCACCCCTCTATTTATAGAGGTTCCTGACGGGCCTCTGGATCCGAGGCCCATTAGTACTTCTAAATCAAATCCAACTCGGATCTGATCCGAATTGGGCTTCCAGCCCCTTAAGTGTGTGACCCTATGGGTTCGGATACGTATAGACATGGCCCGAGTACTCCTACTCGGCCCAATAGTCGGTAGCGGCCTCTAGCAAGACGTGCCAACTCCTATATGCACACGAAGATCATATTAGACGAACCATCACAACATAATATACATGCTATTCCCTTTGCCTCACGATATTTGGTCTAGCTTCAAGCCGACCGCTCTTTCTCGATCCTGTGATTCGGAATCCCTTTGTAGGTCAACTCTTAACCGTACGTAGCATGGCCATGCATTTTCGGATCCGATCACTCGAGGGGCCCAAAGATATCACTCTCAATCAGAGAGGGGCAAATCCCATCTTGATTGACCATGTCTCATAGCATGCTTCTTGAGAAACCCGAAAGCTACCTTTATAACTACCCTGTTACGACGTAGCGTTTGATAGCCCCTAAGTAGGTCGATCCACATCTAGAATACATGCGACAATCTTAGGTCTAAGGACAAAGCGTATATGTGGTTTAAAGAGAGAACTACTTCTCGTGTTGGGTCAGTCCTAGCACATGTCTCCACATGTGTCCACATTATTAGTTCAACATCTCCATGTCCATGACTTGTGAAACATAGTCATCAACTAATACATGTGCTAGTCTAATATTCATGTGTGTCCTCACATAAACTCCGACTAGGGACAACTTTAGAATAACCATACAAGTAAAGAGTTTCACATACAATTCACATAATTGCAAATCAATTCAAGTAGCCTTCAATGGATATTCAATGAACACAATATACAAATCATGGATACAAATGGAATATCATCATCTCTATGATTGCCTCTAGGGCATACCTCCAACACAAGATACCTCGAAGGGATTCGCCGCTACCATGATTGAAACATCAAAGAACGATTGTTCAACATAGGTGAGATGGTACTTCGTCGTATCCAGGACACCAAGGGGCTGCATAAGCTCAACTCACCATGGGAGGGGCATTTCATCCTCTCCAAGGTCACTGGACCTGGATCATATTGACTACAACAACCCTCCGGTGAAGACGTCGACAACTCGTGGAAGATCGAGCAACTCTGTCGATTCTATCCTTAATTTAGATTTACATATTCATGTAATCGGCCATCAGCCCTAGTTGTAGATTTACAACTCAACAAAGTAGCCATATTTTCATCATAATTCGAATACTTATTTCTGCCTTATCATGGCTTGCAGAAGGAAGTTCGCAGTACTCCTAATGAGCTATTTAGTTCCATGGGCAAAATCATCCAATTGCGGCTTGTAATAACAAGTCTGCAAAACTCCAACGAGCTATTCAGCTCCTTGGGCAAAATCACCCAAATACGGCTTGTAATAACAAGTCTGCAAAATTCTAATAAGTTATTCAATTCACTGGATAAAATCATCCAATTGCAGTTTGCAAAGCAAGTCTACAGTAAACTTCATGAGTTAGTTAACTCATTGGACAAATTTATCCCTCGGTGGCTTGAAAAAAGAAGCCATCAGTACCTTAGGAGTTAACTAACTACTTGAGTGACTATTCACCAGACAAATCTATCTAGTCGCGGCTTGTAATAACAAGTCTACAGTTCCAGGCTTTCCAGAGCGTAACATCAATAAAACTCATAGAGGTTGTAAAGATAGGCTCTATTTGTCGAAACCCTGAAGAGACTACTCCCCCAATAGTCTACTATCCAGATAGCTCGAGTACTCGCGCTCCACAAAAGGACACGCGTCCTAAGTACTCTACAATGTGCATCTGATGAGGCTCACAAAAGAAACCTTGTGCGTAGACACTCACATTAATCGTATGAGCAACAATCAGGATTAATTGTGAGAGTCACTACAAAACAACAAGTCGCAAAGCAAGAAAATAATTACATAAAATACTTCAATATATTACAAGCATTGACAATTGTTCATTACAATACTAATGTTTGATTACAATGTAGAATTACTCAAGGTCTAGCTGCTTGGCTACTTCTTCAGTGATGGGATCCATCTCCTACATAATCTTCTTGAATTGCTTGTCCAAGCAGTCCGACCCCATCCCTTCGAATGGATTGTAAATTCACTCAGGGATAGAAAAACTTCACAAAGCTCAATAATTGCTGGACTTGCTGGGAGATAGACTTCACCATCTTTTGAATATAGTCAGAAATCTTCACGGGTGCATCCTTGAGTATCTCTGACAGCGGGCGAGGCCCTACACCTTCAACCAGAGGTTCTATCATGTCTGCAATGGGCTAGGTGGCTTCACAGATTTTCTTCAGAGCAAAGGAAGTACTCTATGCCTCTGCCTCACGGTTCTTCATAGTCTCCATGGCTTGAATAAGGTTAGCTTCACCATCCTTGTGCATCTTCTTCTCTCGTGATGCTCCAGCTTCTCCACGTGAAGAACAAGCTTGTCATGCGGGTCGGTCACACGGTAATAAGAATTCTTCCAAGCCGTGACTTGCACCTTGAGATCCTTCTTGACTTTTTCAAAGATATACATGGATCTACAATAAGTGTCAAAGACTATAGAGTAGAATTAACAGACATAAAGTTGCAAGAGCAGAGGATTACCTTTGACTTTCTGCCTCAAGAACCTTTTCTCCCAACAAGGCGATCCTTTTGTTCCGTAAGATCCTAAATACGATTACGGTACTCGGCAGCCGTCCCATCAAATTTCATAAGTAGCCGCGAGGTGTACTATTTTTTTTAGCAAGCTCCTCCTGCAACACCTCCGCACGAAGCACTGTATCTTCGTATCCCTCAAGCATCTGTGACTAGTGGCGGGAGCACTCAATGATGTCCTACAGCATAAAAATTAGTACTCGTGGCAATTCATGAGAAAAAATCCATTGATTATCTCCAACAAAACAAGGGCAAGAAGAAATACCTACATATAATTGTCCAGGCGATGATGCAACTCCATCATCAGTGACACCATTTCAGGGTTCAGTAATGGGTTGTCGATCAATTGGATGTCCTTCAGATGGATATTCTTATCAGCTCCAGACTCCGCATGGAATTCTCCTTACGGCACCAAAGCATGACTATTTGTTGGCCTAGCCGCTACAGCTTCCGTCGCCATGGCTTCCAGAGCTGATGCCGTTTTAATTCCTACAACTGGCTCGGGGGCAACAAAAGAGGCCATGACGCCAAAAGTAGTCACTGGGCCCTCGGGCAATGGCTCGGGGGTGTTGGCGCAAAAAGTCGGACAGTGGACCCGACTCTTGCATCGAGCACACGACCCGGGAGAATCTACTTAGCACCTGTTCGGGTTATCGCCCTAATGCGGTTCACGCGGCGTGCCAGTCAATCTGACCTGTTGATTGACAAGGAAGAACAGATGTCAAATTTCAGAGATTCGATCGGCTGAAGTTCCGATCTACTCCAAGAAACGTATCAGCGGGTTGGCTGATGTAATGTAAGGTTGCCTGGCTATGAAACAGCCGATAATCATGTCGCAAGTGAAAAAGGGACTGCTAGAGTAACCTAAACAATGCTACAAAGATAACGCCTGAAACAAATCTGGTCAGCTGTATGATGACAAGTAATGTATTGATATAGTCGATAGTTCGTGCCTCAAGCTGGATAATTGGTGATAAAAACTAAAATAACTGGCAAAACCTATAATTCTAGCAAATATCGATAACTAGTGAATAAATCTAAACGAAACAACAGTGATGCGCCCGAAGTTAAATCTTAGATGTTACTCGAAACGTGGAACTTACAAATTGGCCGGAGGTCACGTTGATGCAGCCCTACCAACTCGCACAAACTCGTGAAAAGAAAAGGGTTTGGCGAAGTCGCTGACTTGAAAGTAAAGTTGCATGAAAAAAGTAGATTTGTATTGATGTTTTGTTGATGTTTTCGTCAGCCTCACGGGGTACCTATTTATACCCTGTTACAACTTGTTTCCTAACTGACTACGACTCAATATTCTATTTCTTATTCAAAGCAACAAATATTTACATACGGACACAACTCGCATCAGAGTCGGACACCATCCAATCCTCTATGGGCCAACCTTGTCTTCATCTTGTTACCTCCTTGGCCCATTCAGGCCCATATCAATGCGTCGGCCGAGCTGTTCTGGCTTCCCATCGGCCAGACCCTATGGATCTCATCGGCTAATCAGCCGAACCACTGTAGCTTTACCGGCCGATTTCTCTAGCTATAGCTTCTTGTTTAATCGCATTAGACACTTTCTTCTCCTTTTGACGCCGACCCTGACACTTGTCAAAAACCGGTGTCAATACATGCCCCCCAGTTTCGGAGTGAAACATATCTTTTGCTCCAAAATTTTCTCAACTCCGATTCCTTCCTCCGGAAGAGACGCAACAATAAATGCAGCAAAATCCTCTTTGCTCCCGAAATCTTCTCCTTGATGATTGCATTCTTCGAACAGAGCGCCCGCATGGAACCGCTCTTTTCGAAATTAGCGCAGACGGCATGGTTAAAATTCCATATTTACACTTCTCCTGGGCCATCCCACAGATATTCATCTCTTCCACCGCTTCTTCTTCCTCCGAGCAAAAAGGGCTTACTTTCCGGCGAATCATCCCCCGGTGCATCCCGGCGACCTCGCTCGTGCCACTTCTAGGCACATCCTGGTGCGCTCCGGTGACTTGCTCGCATCCTCCATCGACTGCACTGGCTCCAAGGTTCCAATGGCGGCACCCACAGCTACCATGGCCTTCGTCCCTGAGGTAAGTTTTCTTGGCCCTCCTCATCCTTTCACAATTTTGGATCCACTCTTAGTCTTTCTTCGCATTTGCTCAGGAACTCAGGCAAAGAATCACCATCCCATTGGCCGACACCCTTGGATTCATCGGCCTTGGCCCTATGGGAGATCCTGACCCGACCGATTTGATTAGCCTAGAAACTCACAGGATCCCTTTTAAGCAATCAACCATGGTATTAGACAATTGGGTGAATACTTTCAAGTATTGGCCGAATTAAACCTCCAAATGGAGAGATTGGTTTTTTAGGATGTCAGATTCCAACAGTCTTCTGGGATGAGCGAAAAATTGGCCATTGCATAAACCTATCTTTATCTCATATGGAAAAGAATGAATCTCTGCTCATTGCGGCATCTTAATTTTGGTTCGACGCTCTCAATGCCTTTCTTTTCAGCCATGGGCCAATGACTCCAACCCTGACTGATGTCCTGATGCTAACTGGCCTTGATGTTTCCTCCGCCGACTCGCCTTTCAATTTCTTGATCAAACCTACCCATCGGCTGGAGACGAAAGCCATCGGCAGATGGAAAGGCTATATCGAGAAGAACATGAGGACCGGACCCATTACAGAAAAGGAGCACATGGCCTTCTTGATGATGTGGCTGGAAAAATATGTCTTCTGTGGCAAATCAGCCAGTCCTACTTCCAACACACAGGCTTTGGCCGAAGCATTAGTCAGAGGCGCTGCAGTCCCTTTGGGAAAGCACCTGCTAGGGTCAGTGTATTACATGTTGCATCACGTCGCCGTGAAGCTATCATTTGGAGAACCTATCAGGAATCCTGGTGGCCCTTGGTGGTTTGTCAATCTCTGGCTCAACTTATATATGAGTGAAATCTTCAAGGAGCAGATTGAGACCAAGACTTTCCCCAATGTCGAATTAGAGACCGACCCATTGGCAAGACGCTGATGCACTTCCTTTGGTGAAGTTGTATCCTCTTTCCCAAGTGGCAAACTCGCCCCCTCAAGAATAGCCGAGCACTTCAGATGCTTTTATAACGGCTTTAGAGAAGAAGTGATGAACTGGTACCCGCATTAGAGAGAGAACTCAACCTTTGAGAATCCTGACTGCTTCGACTCGAGTTCCAACACCTTTGATGAGAGAATCATGGACACCCTGATCAAGATTGGGATTCTACCGGCAAACTTCTTCTCTGGGAAGGACTCTCCAACATACGAATTCTATAACCCGTCGGTAGCAGCTCGGTAATTTGGCTTGGGACAGATGCCAATCGGAGTATACTTCGTCGACCGAGTGAAATTTCGAGAACCGGTTTCAAAAGGATTGGAATACAACAGATTATGTAATCTGATACCGGATTCTGACACTATTGATCTGAGCGCTTGGCTGGTGGTCCCTTTCTCCACTCAACAGTTCAAACTGTGGTGGGCCGAGTGGAAATAGTACCTTTTCTGTGCAGCCCCTGCAGTGTATTGCAATCAACTAGACCCCGCTCATGCTGATCCAAATGCAGAGGTAACAATACTATCCTGCCGATTCCTTATTTATCATTCCACATGCCGCAGAACTTTCTCATTGTTGTCCTTCATATCTACGCAGGTTGATAGCCAAGTACCTCCAACGCAAAGTCGAAGCAGCAGACGGATAGAGGTCCATCATCCGTATACGTCGTACCCTCTCATCGGCTATCACGCCCCATCATTGGAAGATGTAGCCACTGGCCGATTGAAGCATAAGCTCAAAATATCTACCACAAAGAAAACGAGTCGTAGGGTACGAGCTCGTACTGAGTCAGCATCAACTCGGACAGCTTATCAATCAGTAGCAACATCGGTCGAGCCCTCAGCAGCATTAATCCAAGCAGATGTCCCATCAGCAACTCAGGACATTGATCCCTTGGCAGCATTAGAAGCCGGATCAGTGATTGCATCACTCTTGGTAGAAGCCATACAAGTAATCTTTCTGCTCTGACTTTCTCATATGTATCACCAATGCTAAATTTGTTTCTTCTGAATAGGCTGCACAACCTATCCCAGAGCAGACTGCTCCTCAATCGGTCGATCCTCAAGCTGAAATTGTGACACCAATAAATCTTCAGATTGAGGAAAACACGCTCTTCCCTTAGCCTTCGTAATTCTTATAACTAAAATCAGCCAATTCTTGGCACAGGATGCTCCAGATTCCTCAACCGTTCTCCTTGTGCCACCGTCGGCTGCGCGCATCCCAGAGGTAGGAAAACCGAGAGTCACACTTAGATCTAGTATTCTTTTATACTCACAAATGCTTCCCTTTTCTTTTTTCAGGAGGCTGGTCCAAGCACATTACCGGATATTCCTAGAGAGCCGATCATCATCGAGTCTTTCCCCTCTGATGAGCTACCTCCGTAGGATTCTAAGATAGGAGTAGTGACTTTGCCAACCTAGGCCGATTTTTTTTTACTTTTATGAGCTAAAACACTTTCCCACATCCCTGCAGGAACAAGACACGCCAAACAACAGCCTCTTCTCCTTTGGAGTTGCGGTCTCTGATGATGAAGAAATCGCATCGCGCCAAATAACTCAGAGCTCAATACCGGAAGATGTCCGTGCCAAGCTTCAAAGCTTGCATACCCTTCTTCAGGAAAACATCAGCCGATTGGTGGAAGATGCTAAACTGATACGACGGATATTCAACGAGATCAAAGGCCAAGTCCCAGAATACGCAGAAGAGGTTCTCACACTTGCAGCATATATCGAAACCATGTGGGTACCGGTGTTTAGAGCCTTGCGACACATGGCCGATCATGCCAAGTTGGAGATGGTGCGTCAAGAAGAAGATTCCTACAAGCACCGTGCACAAGAGGTACACCGGCAGATCAGCCTCCTCGAGACCTCTCATCCAAGCATCGTCAGTGAAATAGACCGGCTCAAACGGCGTAGAGCAGAGCTCACCAAGGAGATGGAACTAGTCGTAAAAGCTATCGCCGTCGAAGAAAAGAAACTTGAAGATCTCCTAACTGTCATTGCCAATCTGAAACAAGAAAGATAGTCCCTTGCTCATGAAGCCATCTGTCTTCATTGCAACATGCTAGAAGTCCCAGGATCGGCCGATGACAATCGGCGGGTGTTGGATGTGGCCGACCAAGTTCGCCTGCGAGCAATTGAGGCCATAAAAAATCTCCTTGGATAGTTGTAGTAAACTTTATCGGCCTTTGAATATCTTGTGTGACGTTGATACTTTTGGCGTTTTTGCTTTGAATGCGAGTCTGAACGGTTCTCACGCAGCTTTTCTGACTCAACGGTCACTTTTTTTAAATACCCTCCTTTTACCGACCTTTGTCCATCACTATTCTATTCTATAAATACGAACCCCTCGCATCCCTTCTGAAGGTATTCTCAAAACACCCATTCACCTGTTCCTTGCACACCCTTCCAAGTCTTCAATCGAGTGACCGAGATGGCCTCCTCCTCCTCTGTCAATTAGATACGAGGTTAATCTCCTACTTCTCGACCAGCCTCTCTGTCAATTGATCATCCATTCTTCTCGCAGCCAAATCGACTAAGCCGTGACCTTGAACGAGCCATCGAGATCCTCCACTCCGATGAACCGCTGACTCAGGCTGACAAAGACTTGTTCCAAACCCATCGCAAGGAACTCAGAGACCACCTTCCTGCGAACATCAAGAAGATTGTTGATGACATTGAGGCCAAAGCTTCTAGATGGCAAACTCGGCAACCAATCAAAAGGAGCCATCAGCTGCCCCATCAAGTTACTCTCAAAGATGATTTGGCAGAAGTGGAGGAGAAGAACGCTCGACTCCAAATCGAATTGGATCGACTTCAGAAGGAAATTGATATGAATAAAGCTCAACTGAAACGCCATTAAATCGTTGTAACCTATAATTTTGTTGGTACTTTTTATCTAAGGGCGACTTGTATCATGTCGGCCATATATTCAGTCGATGTACTGAATAATGATTAGTTTACTTTTATATATATACTTTGTTTGCCTCTTTTAATCTTAAGGCGATGCCCCTCGCATCGGCTATGTGAACACGAATCAGCACACATCGGCCGTGAAAGCCCGATATGCCACATTATCGGCTAAGCGTCCACCCATATACTGGGGTAGTATCTTTTCAGATATCTTCCATTCAGAGCCTTCGTAAATTCTTTTCCCTCAAAAGTCTCCACTATGTATGCATTGCCTGGAGCGCACCGGCTAATCCGATATGGCCCTTCCCAAGTGGGCGACCATTTACCGTACTTGGGATCTTTGGATCCTATTGGCAGAACAAATTTCCAAACTAGGGAGAACTCTTTGACCTTGACCTTCTTGTCATACCATCTGGTGACTCTTTTCTTATTTTCCTCAATGCTGATCAAAGCCCTTAGCCACTGATTCGCCAAATCTTCCAATTCTCCCCTCATGAGGGCGGAATAGTCATTAGTCAATAACTGATCCTGAACCGACATACGTCTAGACCCAGTCTTCAACTCCTAAGGTAATATTGCTTCATACCCATATACCAACTGATAAGGGGAGACCTTGGTGACACCGTGGCAAGCCATCCGATAAGCCCACAAGGATTCATTCAATGTCGTATGCCGCCGTCTCAGTTGTTCTTCGATCTTCCTTTTAATCAACTTAATAACCCCCTTGTTCGATGACTCGGCCTAACCATTGGCCTGAGCGTAATACAGAGAAGAATTCAATAGCTTAACCCCCATACTGGTAGCGAATTCCTCGAACTCCCCTAAGGTAAACATTGACCCTTGATCGGTCGTGATGGTCTGAGGAATACCAAATCGATAAATAATGTGCTCCTTCACAAATTCGATCATATTGGCCGATGTCACAACTTTCAAAGGAACCGCCTCAACCCACTTGGTGAAGTAGTCAGTTGCCACCAATATGAATTTATGCCCTTTTCCCGACGACGGATAGATCTGGCCAATAAGATCAATTCCCCAGCCTCTAAATGGCCATGGCTTTATTATCGGGTTCATAGCCGAGGTCGGGGCTCGTTGCACGTTGCCAAATTTTTGACAATCCTAACAATCTTTATAATATTTAAAGCAATCTTCAAGTATCGTCGGCCAGTAATACCCATTTTTTCTAATCATCCACTTCATTTTGAAAGCCGATTGATGGGCCCTACATACTCCTTCATGAATTTCGCCCATCAAAGTCTTCGCCTCTTCAACGCCAAGGCATTTGAGCAACACTCCATCAATCGTCCGATAAAACAATTCTTCTTCAAGCAACACATGTTTTGTGGCTTGGAAGCGTATCCAACGATCAACCTTCTTGGATGGATCTTTTAAATAGTTGGCGATCTCCTTCCTCCAGTTGTCGCCCGCCAGCTCCAGAGCCAAGGCACCATGAATCGGCCGGTAACCAAAAGCATGCTGGACAAGTCTATTGGCCTCCTCATTGTAATCTCTAGGGATATGTTCAATAGTTATGGTTTTGAATTCTTTGAGCAACTGGTGGCATTCCTCATAATAAATCCTCAGAATATCATCCTTGCACTCACACCTTCTAGTCAACTGATCTACGATAAGCATGGAATCCCCAAATATTTCCACTGCGAGAGCCTTGATCTCCCTCAACAATTAGATGCCCTTTAAGACAGCTTGATACTCTGCTTGATTATTAGTAGCGGAAGCCTCAATCGTCAGGGAGAACTCATAACTTGCCCCCCGAGGCAATATGAGGATTATACCGATTCCTGATCCAACCCCACACAGACCCATCAAAGTACAGAGTCCACGGAGCCGGCTCAACGACAGTAATTTCTAACCCACAATGTTGGGCGACGAAGTCGGCCACTACCTGACCCTTGACAGCCTTGGCCGATTCGTACCTCAGATCGAATTCGAGAGGGCTAGAATCCATTTTCCAATCCTTCCTTTCAAGATCTGCAGTGACAACATGAACTTCACGAAAACATCTTTACACACGACCACACATTCCGCCGATAATAAGTAGTGCCTGAGTTTAGTGCAAGAGAAATATAGGCAAAGGCACAACCTTTCCATCGGAGAATACCTGGTTTCGGCATCCAAGAGTCTTCTGCTGATGTAATAAATCACTCTTTGTTTTCCTTCAAACTCTTGGACCAGCGCCGAGCCGATAGCTCGTTCATCGGCCGATAGATACAATTTGAAAGGTTTATCAGCCTGAGGAGGAACCAATACAGGAGGAAACACTAGATATTGTTTGATGTCCTCTAACGCTTTCTGTTGTTCCTCACCCCAAACAAATTCTTGGTCAGGATTCAACTTTAACAATGGGCTGAAAGCTTGAATTCATCCGGACAGGTTTGATATGAATCTCCGGATGAAGTTGATCTTGCCGATTAAGGATTCCAACTCAGTCTTGTCTTTTGGGGCTACAACTTTGTTGATGGCGGTAATAATCTTTTGGTTGATATCGATACCGCGCTCGTGGAGCATTTAACCCAGAAACTGACCAGTCGAAACACCAAAAGCACACTTGTTCAGATTCATCTTCAACCCATGTTTCCTTGTGCACTCTAGCACCTTGCATAAATCGGCCAAATGCTGTCAATATCCATTTGACTTGACAACAAAATCATTGATGTAAATCTCCACCAGGATACCGATAAGCTTGTGAAATATATAATTCATGGCCCTCTGATATGTAGCTCCAGCATTTTTCAAACCGAAAGTCATGACTACCCATTCGAACAAACCGAGATGACTAGGACACCTAAAGGCCGTTTTGGAGATATCTTCTTCAGCAATTAATACCTGATTACATTCGGCGTTACCGTCCATGAAGCTGATAACATTGTGTCCCGCAGCAGTACTTCATGTTCTTAAGCTGTTCAGCCGACGGGATTGTGTGGTAGGGTGAGAGCTTGATCTGTCCTTCCGGTAGCAGCAAGTCAAAGATGTTATCAGCCTTAGACGTATCGAAGCCGAACGTTTCCAACTCTTTCTTTCCAAATGGGCATGAGATTGACTTTTTTCCCTTGACCCACTCTGCCAAGCCAATTTCCGCCTCCTCTTCTGAGTCAGATCCCCCCGCGTACGCCACTTTTTTCTAGAAATTTCTTCATTGGTCAAAGGGGTGCACTTCCTGACTTGAACCTAGTGTACTATTTGGCTCAGACTCTCGAACTCCTGAGAAGCATATTTTTCTTTGATGTGCGGTAGGAGCCCTTGAAAAGCAGTATCGGCCAACTGGCCGTCAATCAGGACCAGACTGTAGCACTTGTTCCTAATCTCTCCGAACCTCTGTATATAGCTGGCCACCAATTCGTCGCTTCTTTGCTTGAGACTAGTTAGATCCGACAGCTTCATTTTGTGGACCCCCGCAAAGAAGTACTTATGGAATTGTTTCTCTAGATTAGCCCAAGTGATGATGGATTTGGGTGGCAGCGTCGTAAACCATTGAAAGGCCGATCCGGACAGGGACGATGAGAACAACCGCACCCTCAGAGCATCTTGTGCAGCAGCTTCTCTGCACTATATGATGAATCTGTTGACGTGCTCCACCGTAGATGTGTCATCTTGATTCGAAAATTTTGTGAAGTCAGGTACCTTGTACCGATGAGGGAACGGCAACAGGTCATAAGCGGGTGGGTACGGCATCCTATATGTGTAGGTTTGCACCTTTGGCTTCAGCCCGAACTGGTCTTGTATTATATCGGCTATTCTTGCGGTCCAATCCACCTCCTGGTGCTGCTGCTGCTGATGGACGATCGGCTGAGCCATCGGCATATGCTATTGAACTTGCAGCACAGTGATCGAGTGGAAGATTGGTGCGTGCTACAGAGCTTGCGGCTGGATAGTCGGCTGAGGAGCCGACGGTTGCTGATGAACAGGGTCAATGTGTCGTAGCGCATCCGCTGCCTCATCATATAATACTATTGGCACTGCATCTCTGAAAGGATCTGGAGCGCCTGCCCCCCTGCCGATTTCCGGTGAAGTCTGTTGATAATGAGGAACTGTCGGCCGGGGAGCCGATGGAAATGATGTCTGCACCGAAGATCTTGGAATGTAAGATCCTGGAGGTACTCCATAACTAGTGTATGGATCCAGACCGGTAGGTATTCCTTTTATTCCCCACGGCGCCGATGTCGTCAACGGCGGTTGCACAGGAGGAACAGATGTAGGCTGGAGCGGTACTCGTGTTGGAGAAGGTGGTGCACCGCTATAGCCCAGGGGAAATGTGGCGTTGTACCCCCCCCCCCCCCCCCCGTTCTGTATCTGCATCGGCTGAGGACCCGATTGGAACATGCTAGGTGCCGCCGAGAAGCTTCCGACCGGTGCGCTGATAGGAGGGGCATAGGTTGGCCCCTGATATCCCTGCGCCACACCATTGGCCATAGAGCTGATGACCGCATTGTACACTGTGTGAGTCATTACCTTGGAATGATCAATCATAGTCTGATAAACACACTGCTGGATCATCTCGGACATCTTCCTTGAATCTTCAGTGATGGTGATCTGGCGAGGAGTCGGGAGGGCAGTCTTCTTGACAGGTTCCCCGCTCCTGGTGCGACTGTAGGATTGCAGGCATGCCTTCTAGAACTCTTCAACAGTCTTTGCCATCTCATCCTTCTGATCGTCCTTGAGATCCACCTCGTTGACTTCAATGACGTTGTCTTCCAAGATTTCAGCAGCCTTCTATTTTGACATGTTGGATCTTTCTTTTGTCCCACTGGGTGTGCCAAAAGTGTGTTGGCACAAAAAATCAGACAGTGGACCCGACTCTTGCGTCGAGCACACAACCCAGGAGAATCTGCTTAGGTCCTATTCGGGTTATCGCCCTGATGCGATTCACGTGGCGTGCCAGTCAATCTGACCTGTTGATTGACAAGGAAGAAAAGATGTCAAATTTCAGAGATTCGATCGGCTGAAGTTCCGATCTACTCCAAAAAACGTATCAGCAGGTTGGCCGATGTAATGTAACGATGACCAGCTATGAAACAACCGATAATCACGTAGCAAGTGAAAAAGGGACTGCTAGAGTAACCTAAACAATGCTACAAAGACAACGCCTAAAACAGATCTGGTCGGCTGTATGATGACAAGTAATGTATTGATATAGCCGATAGTTCGTGCCTCAAGCTGGATAATTGGTGATAAAAACTAAAATAATAGGCAAAACCTATAATTCTAGCAAATAACGATAACTAGTGAATAAATCTAAACGAAACAACAGTGATGCACCCGAAGTTAAATCTTAGATGTTACTCGAAACGCGGAACTTACAAATTGGCCGGAGGTCACGTTGATGCAGCCCTACCAACTCGCACGAACTCGTGAAAACAAAAGGGTTTGGCGAAGTCGTTGACTTGAAAGTAAGTTGCATGAAAAAAGTAGATTTGTATTGATGTTTTCGTCAGCCTCACGGGGTACCTATTTATACCCTGTTACAACTTGTTTCCTAACTGACTACGACTCAATATTATATTTCTTATTCAAAGCAACAAATATTTACATATGGACACAACTCGCATCAGAGTCGGACACCATCCAATCCTCTATGGGCCAACCTTGTCTTCATCTTGTTACCTCCTTGGCCTATTCAGGCCCATATCAACGCGTCGGCCGAGCTGTTCTGGCTTCCCATCGATCTCATCGGCTAATCGGCCGAACCACTGTAGCTTTACCGGCCGATTTCTCTAGCCATAGCTTCTTGTTTAATCGCATCAACCACTTTCTTCTCCTTTTGACTTCGACCTTGACACGTGTCAAAAACCGACGTACAGGGGGCTAGCACTTCTACACCCGGCATTGACTCGACTACTTTGTGCATTAATGTAGCCACACTGGATAAGGCACTCGATTTAGTCATAGTCTCTTTAGGTCACCCTTGAGGCATTGGGGTTGGTGACGCTAGGGCAGGATCTTCTGCTGAGGGGCCAAGGCCATAAGTACTCGATTTTTCACCAGGCCCTGATAATTCTATGTCCAAGGATTTCCTACAAAAACCAAGAACTCACAAAGTTGAGTAGAAAAGAAAACACGATACAATAAGTAGTCGCAGAAGGACCAAAATTACCTGGACGATATTTTTAACCTCAATTTGGGCTCTTCTATTAAGCGCAAGGGCTTGATGCCCAGGGAGGGAACCTTGGGCGCAGTCTACACCTCCACAATGCAAACTTGACCAGCTTGTGGTACTCCCTCCAGCCTTTGAGTTGTTCTTGCGCCGGCAGGGTCCACCATTTGACCAGATGCATGGTCATCAGCAGCATCACAAGATGACTGATCGTTGTCAATTTCAATCACTTCTTCGATCACTGGCGACTCATCTTGAATAGCCAAAGCAGCCGCCTTTTTAACATCCGTCGCCGGCTCGAGTACCTGCAATCCAGCAGTGTCATCTTAAGTAGACATGGTGGTGACATTGGAAATATACTTTGAGAGTACATGATAATCAGGATCTTGTCCTTCCTCATAGGTAATTACCTTGGGAGGCACATCATCTACTGATACAAACTTCTTCACGCCCCATTTCACAATGACGGTCCTCTTTTTCTTTAGTGGCGGAGGGATTGCGGCTTCAACGTCATCTGTTGCAGAGCGTTTCTTCGCTAGAGAGGAAGATCCAGCCTTAGCAGACGGATGAGCCTTGACTTCATCCTCGGCATCAGAACTACTGCCGCTGGAGGACTCGACTACCTCCTCCTCCTGGTCATCACCTATCATGACTTCCCATGTAAATAAGCAAGGAGAAGCTTCATAGACTTCTTTAGATCCGGGAGGAGGAGGAGCAGAGAAGTACAAAGCAACATCTTCCTGCAGAATGAGACAAGTCAGTTGACTAGTACATTTCAAAATTAGTACTCAGGGCTACGGTCATGAGTACTTACAAGCTTTGGTAGGTGTAGGGCACTGAATTCCCGCACAATAGTGGGAATCCCACCCACATTCTTGAACATTCACTTGAGCCTCGCCATGACTTCATCCGTGCTGATTTCATCAGAAGAGAATCTGGATGGATCATTGAGGCCGATATACTCGTAGCCGTAATGGCACCACTGCTGCAACGGTTGGATGCAGCGCTTCATGAAGCTAAAGGATGGATCATTGAGGCTGGTATACTCCTAGTTGCAAGGCCTTCTTGTTTCAGTTGGGCAATTCTACCCATCAAATCAGGAAATTGCAGGCAATTGCCATGCTTTGGCTCATCAAGACACCTATTGTTCCAAGAAGAACGGTGTCCTGTCAGCTTGGGGAGTTTTGGATTATGGTTGCCAATATAGCACCATTTTTTCTTCCACTCGGCATTGGAGTCTATCAACTTGAAAGGATCTTGATGTCGCCTAGAGGGGGGTGAATAGGCGTAACCTGAAATTCATCGCCACTTAAAACAAGTTTATTAGCAACTTTTGAATTATTCCAGAAATACTTCCGGAGATTCCGCAAATTACAGAATTTTTGAAAAAATCTGTGAAGATAGAAAACACACGCCTTAAGCAGTGTAATAAAATATGTGTGCCTGAAAACTGGAACCTCCAGTTTCAAAACCAAAACCTCCGATTTTGGCTCGGGCAGAGAGAACCCCTTAAATCTTATGCAATGCAAGTGAGGTAAAGATCAAACCAGGTTTAGAGAACATGCTCAGATGGTGTATCTTAGTATAAACAAAAAGTTCCTACCCTTCACAAACACTAACATCCGAGTAGATCAACCAATATTATAAGATTAACAATGAAGTAGAAGTGCAAAGAAAATGTAAGCAAACCAGCAAGGAGACACAATGATTTGTTTCACTGAAATTCAGATTCACCTCCGTGCGAATCCTACATCTCCGTTGGGTGCTTCCGAGGAAGCCGGGTTGCACTCAACTCTTTCCCCACTTCACTAGTTAGCTTCTTCCCTTTCGGAGGTGAAACTTGACCTGCACAAACTGTCCCGTGGCTCACCACACCTTGGGAGCTCTTGGGCGACGCCTAGCCGTCTAGGAGGAACACCTCCAAGAGTAACAAATGTTTCACTTGAAACTTGACAAGGAAAAATAGTGCTCAAGTGTAGGAGTGGTCTTCTAGTGCTCTCAAATAACTCCTCTCTACTACCCAACTCACAAGATCTTAGCAAAGATCACACTACCTCACAAAAAGGGGTTGGGGAGAGCTATTTGGCTTTGGCTCAGCTTAGAACAGGCAAGAAGCACAGTAGCAACCGCAAAAACAACAACCAGCCACTAAGGGGGTCGTGGGGTATAAATACTCCACTCCCCAAAAACTAGCCGTTAGAGTTGTCACACCAAAATTGGAACTTCCAGTTTTCCAAAATCAGAACCTCTGGCTTTTTTAAACCAACTAGCCATTAGGAGTTGATTTCTGGAATTTTTTTTGGAACTTTCAAAATCTTCTGAAACTTCCAGAACTTTTTGACAGTTAGTGTGTACATGTGACTTTTATATCTCTCATCCCTCACATAGGATACTTGAGTACTGAGACTATGTCAAATGATCACGTGATGCATCCCTCTTGATAGCATGGAATACCTATACTCAAGATCAAAATATGAATACCATGTTCATCTTCTTGAGCTTCATTATCATGAACCATGCCATACTTGATAAGCATATCTTCTTGAGAGCTGCATCCATCTTTGTCTCTTTGGTTTGAGCACTTCAACTTTGAGCTAGTGACTTGGATCAATATTCAATCATATATGAAACAAACCCAATTTTAGATCACAAGTTACTTCTTCATATGACTCAATAAGCATTTGATGCATCCCATTGCTATACTCGGTAAGGCTTGACTTGATATCTCAAAATCCTCTAAGCACTAGCCACTTCACCCTAGCAAAGCTCATGCCTCAAGTCACTACTTGACCAAAACCTTGCCTAGTATCTCGTAGCTAATCACTTTTCTTGATTTCTTCATCCAATCACTGCAGCATTTGAGTCTAGCTATATTTTGACATCATGAAATAAAATCCTCTTGAGATCATATCTTCTTTTAACTTCTACACCCCATTTATTTATATCAAGCTTCTCATTTTATTTAGAGACCAACTAATATCCCAATGCCATCATGTCTCTTTCTTTACTTCAATTTACTTGTCATTTATCACATATAACTATCATGGGATTCACACAATACTATGACATTCATCTTTAACTTCAAGCAATCTTACAATATAAGACCATCAACAAGCCTCAACTTTCTTTTACACCATAGCTTGCTTGAGTGAACAATGCCATATATTATACTTGTTCTTTTTCATTGTATGAGCCACTTAATACAATCTTTCCCACAAAGATTATTCATCAAGAATTATGCCTGCTCATAGACTTAACAAGTTCATCTGACCTTTAATCACGTTGTCATTCAACTCACCAAAACTCACTAGGGGCCTAGATGCTATTTTCACAACTAGTAATCCAAATACTAGCTGCCGGTTGTCTCCTACATCTGAATTCCGGTGCCCCTAACAAAAAGTGTGTGTTCCCTCGAGGGTTGTGGCTTCACACGGAAAATTTTTCGAAATAATTGAAAATGTGGCCTGATCCCAAGGAAGGTTTCACAAAAGTGAATGAAAATAGTAATGTGAAAGATCCCATTGGGGTTCAGATGAACCAACTCCAACTTATAAAAATCCAGCAAGCCCTGGAAAAATTCAGAAGTTGGCAATGCGAGACCCCGCTCAATCAAGTGAGCAAATATTACCGTCTCATTGGGATAGGTCTCCAACGGGCAGGCATTGCCATAAGCAGATCTCCAATTGATAAAGTTCTAATCTTGGAGTAATTTGGCGGCTACGAGCGCTTTGATCTCCTCCGCTTTCAGAATTGACCACTTCCAGGCACAGACAGGATTTAGCGACGTGGTCTGACTGGTTTTCCCATGTTTGGGTGCCCGCAACTGCGGCTCCTTCTTCTTATCAGACTTTTTCTTCTTCTCACCCTCACCCGCTTTGGACGCATCAGCCTTCCTTCCCATCTTTGATGTCACAAGCGTTTTCAGTCGCATACGCTCGGGGGCTGTTTGGTGGGGGGATGGTGGCACAAGTGTTCGAAGATCGAACAATAGCGGCGGCGCTAGGGCTAAAGTGTGGAAGTTGGAAAGGCTAATGGCAAGGGTAAAACAGAAGGGATAACTTTCTCCGTTATTTATAATAGTAGACAATAAAAACTGCGCAAATGAAGGGAATTTGATTTAAAGATCCCTAGAATTCAGGACACCTGGTTGGCAGTTTCCTTTATTTTGGGAGGGGATAAGATCTCTTTCCAGAGATGGTCACGTCGACCAAAGGTTGACCCTTATACCCACAAAACTAGTCGGCTAAAAGCTTGGGGGCTGTGTGCCATGTGTCCATCGACAAAAAAGTTTTTTCTACGGGTTTCAAGGGAAAAGTGATGCAAATTACAGATTGACCCTCAGCTTGATTCTTCGATTCAACCTAAGGCTCGGGGGCTACTCCATATGGAGTGTCACTTTATCGCACTTCCATATAAAATTCAAAATTGAAGGATATGAGACTGAGTTAAATGAGGCTTGAGCACATTCTAGCTGCATGGCAGTTTTTTGGTACCTTTGAAGATTCAACCAAATGAAGTACTTGAAGAGCACCAAAACTAGTCGGTGAAGTCTACAAAAGTACTCGGAACTGCTGCATTTGACTAAAAAGTACTCAGGGGCTTGTCGTACATACATCTATGGGCCTACCAAAAGGTTTGGACAATCCTAAATATGGGGCTGAACACTGAGACGCATCTGACATGGAGACCATGGCGTAGGATGGCGTAGTCTACATGAAAAGGCAGAAACTAGTCGAGGATTAGGAAAGTACTCGTTGTAATAAGAGTAGAACTCCTCTAGTTGTATCCGACTAGTATTCTTGTAAACAACCAACCTGTAACCCTGCCCCCAGCAATATAAGGCGAGGCAGGGACCCCCTCCAAAACAATTCAATCCAACCAACACACGGGATGTAGGGTATTATGCAATCTAGCAGTCTGAACCTGTCTAAATCATGTGTATGCATTTACTTTCGAGTTCCTGACCTCGACGAGCCCCACTAACTAAAACACTACCTCGGGCACCCCCCCTCGGTAGGTTTCTGGGTCTAAACACTGACATGTGCTGCTGAACACTATCTTCATAGATCCCTTAAGGTACACATATGATGTTCCATCCAAGCAAACTAAGCATGTTGTCTTACCTTTTACCTGACCTATTAGAGCAAATAGGGCTGTCGAACCAAGCAAACTAATCATTGATGGTAACAAAGATAATGGCTCTTAGTGTTAAGTGCTCCTATCTGTACTCATCCCACATCCGAACCCCATCTTCCTAAAGCTTCTGCATATCTTCCATCAATGGCTCAAGAAAAATATCTATGTCGATGCCAAGTTGCTTCGAGCCTTGTATGAGAATGGTTAGTAAAAGGAATTTTCTCTTGTGACATAGCCATGGAGGAAGGTTGTATATGGTCATCAGCACTGGACATGTGTTGTGTGTGATGCTTCTTTCACCAAACAGATTCATGCCGTCTGTACTCAACGCGAACCGTACATTCCTTTTTTCATCTAAAAACTCTAGATGATTGGCATCGAAGGTCCTCCACTGACAAGCATTGAAAGGATGTCGAAACTTTCCATCAGCCTTTACTGGACGATCAACATGTCAAGTCATCGGTTCAGCGGTCCTTGGGTTTGAGAACAAACGCTTCAGACGGTCGACCACCGGCAAGTACCACATCACCAAGGCAGGGACTCTGCTCTGAGTCGTCATGTCAGTACCTATACAGGACTCGTCCTCCACTTGAGCACCAGCACTTTTCTTTGCACACTTCTTCCTCTTATTCCTGATAGAGGAACCAGCACGGTCCTCACAGAAATCAGCATTACTTTTGTAATGGCTAGCATCGTAATATGGACATTTTTCCAATGTTGCATACTCACCGCGGTACAATATGCAGTGGTTCCTGCACGCGTCTATCCTTTGTACATGCATCTTCATTGGATTGATGATAATCTTCTTTACTTTGTATGTGTTTTTTGGCACAAAGTTAGGCTTCGGGAGCAACTTGCCCAGTAGAGTGAGGAGATCATTGAAACTATTGTCTGACTAGCCGAATTTAGCCTTCAGGATCAGAATATGAAGGACGAAATGCAACACTGTCCACTCCTTCCCATATCCCTCATATATACGGTCCTTTGCTGCCTTCTTGAGTGTCTCAAAATTCTCTAACCCTTTAGCACTCCCTAGCAACACTTCCGGTTCAATGTGGCACAACATGTCCTCCATATCAACATCACGTTCCTCGTCCACCTGTGGTTCCACATGCGCATATGTTTGATCACCATTTTAATCTCCACGGTCATAATCATAATCCATCATAACATGATTATTTTTATTTGCATCATCACCACCCACTTCATCAGAGCCAATATCGATGTCTGTGTTGTTGAAAGTACCTCCTGCCTCATCATGGTGGGACCAAATTGTGTATCCATCCACAAAACCTCGCTTTATCAAATGCCTCTTGATGACATCAGTATCCTCCCATACAATATTGTTGCTACAGTCAAAACACGTACAACGTATTTGCTTTGTCTAGCAAATGCAAGCGTGCTTCTCCGCAGCCTCGATAAACTTTGATACCTCTGACATGAATGTATGCAAATGTCTTTGTATGCCATACATCCATGCTCTATGATCCATCTTTAACAACCTATGACAACAATTCTATGTTATATTAAGTAATTTAATGAGCTATGGGTGAAATAATTAATAACTCAATTAAACTCAATTCTATAAACTTAATTAAGTTATGGATGTAGCAAGTAGGAAGAAATATAATCAAAATCAATTCTATATTGCCCTAAATGAAACTCAATTAAACCATGGACGTAATAATTAACAAGTAGAAAGAAAAAAAATCAAACTCAATTATATATTAAATTCAATTAACCTCATTAATTAAAATTATTGAACTAATAATTAATAAGTAGGAAAAATATAATCAAACTCAATTCTATATTACAAAACAGTAATGGTTATAATATGATCATAGAATTTATTTAAAAAATAATCCATCTCTATTTATTTTCTCTCTCTTCCCTCCTCTCTCTTCTAGGTCTAGATCTAGATGACAACTTAATGAAGTTAGAAATGATGGATAGAAGTTAAAAAGGAAGGTTGGAATGGCACAAACTCACCTCTTACAGCCACCTCCTCCAAAGAAAACAAGAGCGAAACCTTTCCTTTTGGAGCTTTTCCCGAGCTCCTCTCGAGCAAGCTTCAAATGGAAATTTAGCTAGGGAAGAAGCTGTCCGCGGTCTTATCTGGGCGGCATCTATGCTAAGGCCACCTAACGCACCCGCCTTCACAGATGCATCCCATCTGTGCTGGTGGGCGCTCGCTCGGCGGCCCCTGTCACCTTTATGCTGGCAGGTGCCAATTTCGCCCGACTGCACGCTAATTTCGACGTGCCAGCACAAATCGTTTTTGACGTAGTGTTGACTTTTCTAAATACATAGCTTTAATTATATATCTAGATATATATTATGTCTAGATACGTAGCAAAAACTATGTATCTAGAAAAGTCAAAATAAGAAAAGTCAAAATAAATAGTAATTTAGAACGGAGGGAGCAGCTCCCCTCTAGCGATCACCTAACCACGCTTGGTAGCTACTAGTAGTAGTACTAACTAAGGTAACTAGTCTCTCCTCGAGTATGCTTAAAAATGAAACCGTCAGTTGTTAAGTGCCACAGTGCTTAAGAAATGGAACGTATTTGTGTAGTACGTGCCACTCTCTGATTCTCAAGCATGCACATGGGATCGGATAGATTGCCTGTTGACACGTGCAGGATCTGTACACCGGCAGAGCAGCATTATCATTTATCAACTGTTACTTGGGCTGATCGACTCGTCAGCATTTTTTCGGTTGGCTTATTTTGCCGTATACAGCCTTGAGCCCATGACGACCGACGGAGGTGAACCCGCCATGCGCACGTACGTTAACACTGGTGGATCGGAGGTGGAGCCGCAGCCGCCGAAGGAAGCTATAGCTAGGGTCTCCCTGCACCCATGCGAGATGAATGCCGCAGAGAGCCAGCAGGGGTGATCGGCCCGTGTTGGCATTTAGAGCGAGCCGACGGGGCAGGTGTGGTCGTCGTCGTCGTCGCAACCGCCATGCGTGCGGCGTGCCAATGCATGATCGGTGTGTGTGCACAGTGAGGGACTGTTTGGTTTGAGTTGCTTATGCATAAGCAACTTAAAATAAGCAACTTATTTGCTTATGAAACCAATCACCCTTGCTTATTGGGTAGCTTATGGGGCTGCTTATTTTTAGCACATAAGCAACACAAGAGTTGCTTATGGGGATTAAAAGATGCACTTTACACCTCTTGTCCTCATTGAATGCCTGGTTGCCCTTCCTCTCTCTCTCAATGATTAGGGGCAAACATGATAATATCCACTCATTCAATATTTATAAGCAAGGGTATCCAAACAGCTGAACTGAAAATAAGCAACTTCAAATAAGCAACTTTAAGTTGCTTATAATAAGCAAATTAAACCAACATGCCCTGAAGCAGATCGATCGGTCAGTGGACACTTACTGCTGCACACAAGCTGACAAGCACAATTAATTCCATGGTGTGGTGATATATAAATAAATTATAATCGATCGCGTGGCGCTGGACGTGATGTACGTACGCGGACTCATTGATTCGCATTCACGAATGCGCGTGCACATGGCTTGATCGCACGTAGGTCCATGCATCCAACTGTTGTGGCGCGCGTTGCGCGAATGTGAAACGATATCTGGATCGTACAGAGCGATCGAGAGCAAATTCTTGGTACAGGTAAAAGAGCAAGGAAACGAACTGTGTATCGATCACTGTATGCGATCTGATACCAATTTGAATGTGTGCACATGAGTTGAGAGAGAGGTGAGGAATGCGGGGATACCAGGACGCGTTTGCATCAAATTCTGTCAGCATGGACGCCGCTGCATCAAGCCATGCACGTGGTGATCACGCACGCACGTAGTTCGTACTCGCCAACGCGGCCATCCATCCGTCCACCCAGCTGCTACACACCAGGGGGCGTCGTACTTACTCCCGTACTTTGCCAGGGAGAGGTCGGCCATGAACACTGTTAGGCTTGTAAATGAATTGCGCGGTTACTGGAACCACAATGCACTGTACGTGCACGACGTTGAAAAGACCATGCACCTTTTCAACGAGAAAGGAAAAAAAAAAAGACCAACCCACGCTGCTCTTGTTGTCGACTGTGTCGTCTCACACCTTTATTTCTCCGCGCCATCCTTTCCTCTGCTTATACCACATCTTAATTAAGGAATTATTAGTAGAGACTCCAAATTTTTTCCACTTTGACTTTCGTCATCTCAGCATTTATTTTGCTTTGCTTTTTAGGAACTTTTCCTATGCGTTATTGCCCTATTGGTTCATATACAACATGTGCAGTACATTGATATGTTCACGTAAATGCCTACATGCTACTCAAATAAAGAACAAAGGAACAAAAACATCAACTCCTTACATGAAGAAACAAATGAAGTGTGCATTTTTGCTTTGCTGGTGTTCTGGTACGTGAACAGATTTTTTTGAAGAAACTAAGATGATTCCTACATTCCCAGCGTTTTGTTTTAAATTTTCCCGAGACACATCAATATAGGAACTAGACACTCTAGTGTACACTCTCCCCATCCTAAAATACAAGACATTCTAAATATTCATTACATATTAGGGGAGTGGCTAAAGATGCATGCACCCATAAGTTATTACGTGAAGAATTGTGTTATCTGGTTATTTTAAAAGTTCTTGCGGATAATAAGGATGCTATTCAACTAGTCCAGCAATGCCTTAAAAAACTAATCTAGCCATCAGACAAACTAATCCCGACAAATTTGAGGAGAATTAATTGGAGAAATGCTTAAATGTGCCTAGAATGTTTTACATTTGAGCATAAATTTTGAATACTTGGATGCATTGTATTTGAGGATGAAGGGAGTCGTAATACACAACCTTAATTGTGCCTCCTCCGATCCAGATTCGAGCCATATGCAATGAAGCTAATGAAAATGCATTTGGTTAGTCAAGCTACCCTAGCTGCATATGAATACCCATGATAGAACGTGAGATTGACGAGTCATCGTAGATGTCCCACGTCTCCAACCACTAGAATATTAATCAATCGAAATACGAGAATTATGTTAATTCAGAAATTCGAACCAGAAAAGTATATCCTATTATATTAGAAGACAGAAAGTTAACAAATTGTGTTAGATATTGTGTTGAATATTTGTACGAGTCCGATTACGACGAGTATAGGGTAGAGTAGAGTCCATGTCACGCCCTGTAACCTGGACCTCCTCATAAATATGAGAAGAGGGCTGCTGCTGTAACTATGATGACATAGCGACAGGCTTGCGGGAGGAGGCAGCATGATGCCGGGACTCTAAAGCGGACGGTGTTGCAGTTTGGGGAGGAGCGCCAGTAGCCATGCCACAGGGATGTAGGCTTTGATTGAATGTCGTCAATAAAGATCGTGTCTCCAGTATCATCTATGATCTTGCATGCTTGTCTTATTAGATCCGATTGACGCTTTCGTTGGTGGAGATGAGTAGGCGGCTCGTCGCCGTGAGGGCTCATTTTCTAACAAATTGAAGTACGATTAACTCACACATAAATGCTTTCTTTATTTTTATTTCCATGTTTGTGACTTCACGAGAAGTCTATATGAATCAATATTGTTGAGAGTTGAAAGAGATATTGAAAGAATTGATCTGAGGATTCTCTCCATTGATTGAACGAATGGTCTAGTTACATATTTATATAAGGGGAAAGGACATGGTCAAAGAGCATCATGTCCCTGGGGGTTGGCCCTTTCATGAAAGGTCCACACCCTTTCATGAAAGGTCATGTACAATTATCTCTAATACTCACTAATTAAATTATTTCACAACAAATATCAATAAAATTATACTTATCTCCTTAAACATTAAAAAGAATAGCTCCTTAAAAAATAAACCTTTTCTCTACCCTCATCCTGCGCGCATCTTGCAAACCCCTACCTCTTAGCGTCCCATGCTCCTTTGTTTTCACGTCACTCTTCTGGTGTGCTAGTGGTGCCGGGACGAGCCAATGCTACTACACGTCTTGTGCTTCCTCCCTTTCTTCCTTCTCCTACATTCATATTTACTCCCTCCATTTTAAAATGTAAGATATTTTAGTATATCATATATTAAATTTTTATATTTTTTAATAAAAGTTATAGAGAAATTTATTAACATCAAAAAGCCAAATAGGCAAAGTATCCTGGCACCAGATGCAAGAAAAATGTCTTCATCTAAGCACAATCAAGTTAAACTATAAGTCAATAGTTCAGAGTCTTAGTTGATACTCTTTGAATAAGTTTAAGAATCGTTTGTAAAGGTTATGCATTATTTACTCCGTTATGCCATGGAGAGTAGAAGAAATGATATGCCAACCTTGGATGGCCGCTTTTTATCCTGTTAGAAAGCGATAGGGAAAACATTTGCTCGATAAATTTAACAAAACCAATAATTAGCCCAGTGGGCCGGCCGCATGGCCTTGAAACTCTTTACAAAAAGGAAACAGAGTAAATGCAAGTAGTCGGTAGAAAATAGAAAAAGCAAAAAAAAAAACAAAGCAGATGAGACGAAGGTTCTCATGAGTGATGAGCATGAGCTAGCCCCTTCTCCGTGCTATAAAACCACCCTCCCCATCCCCAACCTCTAAACCCCTCTAATAAATCTCCCCCTCTTCCCTCCCACCAAACCCACCCCCACACACACCAAGCTCGTTACTACTAGTCACTAGAGCTGGCGGCTTGAGCTGTTTAGCCGACCAAGAACTCACACACATCTCCTCCGGTTCCTCTCTCCATCACCACCATCTCCATGAGCAGCAGCCACACGCGTCCCGCATTGCCAGCACCTTCTTCCTCGTTGCTGCACGTCTAGCCAGCCAGCCCGCCAGATCTCCATCTCCTGACTCCTGACAAGAACAAGAGCCGGAGGAGGGCGTGCCTAGTGGATAGCTTGCCGGCGATGGAGCTGGTGGCGATGCTGACGCTGACGCTTCTGGCGTGCTCGGCGGCGATGCTGGCGCGGCTGCTGGTGGCACGGGCGCGGCGGCGGCGCTGCTACCTGCTGGACTACGTGTGCTACAAGGCGACGGACGACCGGAAGCTGCCGACGGACCTGTGCGGCGAGATCATCCAGCGGAACAAGCTGCTGGGGCTGGAGGAGTACAAGTTCCTGCTCAAGGTCATCGTCAACTCCGGCATCGGCGAGGAGACGTACGGCCCGCGCAACATCATCGAGGGCGGCGAGGCCCGACCGGACCGCCTGAAGGAGGGGATGGAGGAGATGGACGAGACCTTCCACGCCGTCCTCGACGAGCTCTTCGCCCGGTCCGCCGCGCCGGGGGGAGTCGGCATCCGCCCCGCCGACGTCGACATCCTCGTCGTGAACGTGTCCATGTTCTCGCCGGCGCCGTCTCTGGCGGCGCGCGTGGTGCGCCGCTACGGCCTCCGCGAGGACGTCAAGGTGTACAACCTCACCGGCATGGGATGCAGCGCCACGCTCATCGCCCTCGACCTCGTCAACAACTTCTTCAGGTGCGTTCTCATTTCACTTTACTTTTACTGGTCTATATTATTAATACTTAATATGTTTTCTTTCCCACTCCCACATTATTTTTCTCGACCTGTTTCCAAGTTATTAAGCGGCGAAGATAAGACCTTTATTCAAGTCCTCGTGCAAACTGTGATATCTACAGTACTTCTGCACCAGGATCAGATGCAGTTATTACTAGAACTGGCAGTAGATTGACCGGCCACGTACGTCTACTATTTGTCTATTTAAATGTTACTAACATATTTTTCAAAAAAAATACCCAACAACTATATAAATTTTTTATCCCAAGCCCAAGTGCCGTAATATCAAGGATGTAACGGTTGGCCAAAATCAAAACAGTAATTCAATTTTTGTGGAACAAAATAGTAAAAACTTTGGCACACAGTACTACGTACACCCGCCGAAGACACGACTACGTGTTTGGTGTTACTCTCCTTCTTGCTGTGAGAAAAAAAAAATTATGCCCAAACAAAGCTGGGGAAAAACTTATGCCAGTGGGCCCTTGCAGCTGCTAATTACTCCCTCCCTCCCGCGATCGCGCAAAGAGTGTCCCTTTAGGTTTATCATAAATCAAACTGATTTAAATTTGATCAAATTTAAAAAAAATATCAATATTTATAATACTAAATAGGTATGTTATGAAAATATATTTCATAACGAATTTCATGAAACTTGCTTAGACATTAAAATATTGATATATTTTTATATAAACTTATAAGATGATTTGACTACGATATAATTAAAAGGACATTGAGGGACGAATGGAGAGGGACGAAGGGAGGGAGTACCACGGCCTACATCCGATAGGCACGGATGGTGGACACGGAAATAGGGCATCTAGGGGTAGTTTGGTTCGATGCCATTCAAGTTCAAGCTATACTTCTGTGATTCAGATCAGACCAGAAGAGTTAATGCATTTAATCTTCGCAAATGAATGCTTATTTTAGCATGGGCCTACTTACCTTGGCCAGAATCCGTTTTGCCAGACAACACTAATATTTTTTTTTTTGTCAGAGAAAATTGTCAGTACTAGAAAAACAAATAAATGTTCCTGAGATTAACGAGTCTCTCGGAAATCCCGCTACGATGAACAACACTTGATGTCCCGCAGGAATGGATCCGAGAAATTTCTAGCTTAAAAAAAGATGCGCATGTGTTCCAAACAGGTTTGAAAAAATTAGTAAAACAGAGGGCACATTAGCACTTCATTTGCCACAGCCCACAGGCATTCGACAGTCGGCACGCTCCGATCCCAAAGGAGCAAAGCATGGGCTGCTGCTCCTCTGCGTTTCTACTAGCTGTAACCCTCTTCTTCCTCGGCTCGCCCTGGGCAAGGATCCATCTAGAGGTGCCGCCGGGGATGGCCACCATGGACGGCGGACACGGGAGTAAATGTGGGGGAGGGCAGCAGCCGCATGAATGCGCTGCGCCGCGCTGCCGACTGCTGCCGAGCCTACCGACAGCCGCGCTAGCGCATGTGAGCCAGCTACGGCCAGGTCTACCGCTGCTGCGACGCTACACTACACGCGTCTGCCCCCGGGCTTGGCTTTTAATGCCTGCGCACCAAGTTTGGTTTGCTTTTAGATGGGCATGAATGGCTCAGGCTCGGACATGGCTTGGCTTTGGCTGGAGGGCTGGACCTGGACCTGACCGGCTCTGCCTGCGGCTGCTGCTGCGACTGCCTGCGCGAGTGGAGGCTTGTGTGCGGTTTGTGCTCCTATAGTTCTATGGTGGGCTGAATGGAGTAATGGGGGCCTGCAGGATGTGCAGTTCCTGCTAGGTTGGCTCCTGCCGTTTCAAGGCTCGCAGGATAGAACTCCGGGGTGTTCTCTGAAAGGGGTAGGGGGTGGCCGTGGCCCGTGGTCCTCTCAAGTCTCAGGAAAGCATGAAAGAAAGGGGTAGGGTGCAAACCACTGGTTCAGTAGCAAAATTGCAATTACCCCAGTAGTACCTTTTTATACAGTCTGTTTTAGTAGTGATCGTAGCTTTGCAATAGCACTTTTTATGGCGGCAACGGTTGGAGCGGTGAGAGGAAATCCTCCTTAGCCACCATCTGTATACCCAGTAGGGGTGTTTGTTTCCACAGACTAAAATTTAATTCCTGTTGTATCGAATATTTAGATACTAATTAGGAGTATTAAATATAGACTAATTATAAAACCAATTGCATAGATGGAGGCTATTATTAAGCCTAATTAATTCATGATTAGCACATATTTACCGTAGCATTACATTGTCAAATTATGGACTAATTAGACTTAATAGATTCGTCTTGCGAATTAGCCTCCATCTGTGCAATTGATTTTATAATTAATTCATGTTTAGTTCTCCTAATTAGTATCTAAACATTCGATGTGACAGGATTAAACTTTAGTCCGTGAAATTAAACACCTCCTTAGTTAGCCATATAGTCATTTTCGTCTGTAAAAATAGTTTGTGTGCGGAAACTCACGGGGCCCGCGTTGTAATTCCTCAACTCTTTTCTTCGATGCGCAGCTCTCGTGCGATGTTCTCAAAAAGCTTTGCAATAGCACTAACAACCACTGGAGTACGTACACGTGCATGTTGGTTTTCCTTAATGATGAAAAGAAAAATGATGCACGGTGGCGCGCCGTTTTGTTTGCAGGACGCACGCGGGGCAGGTGGCGCTGGTGATGACGTCGGAATCGATCGCGCCCAACTGGTACGCCGGCAACAAGCGCTCCTTCATGCTGGGCAACTGCCTCTTCCGCTCCGGCGGGTGCGCCTACTTCCTCACCAACGACCCCCGCCTCCGCCCGCACGCCAAGCTCCGCCTCCGCCACGTCGTGCGCACCCACACGGGCTCCTCCGAGGAGGCCTACAACTGCGCGCTCCAGATGGAGGACGACGCCGGCCGCCCCGGCTTCCACCTCGGCAAGGAGCTCCCCCGCGCCGCCGTGCACGCCTTCGTCCACAACCTCCGCGTCCTGGCGCCCCGGGTGCTCCCCCTGCCGGAGCTCCTCCGCCTCGCCTGCGCCACCCTCTCGGCCCGCCTCGCCCGCAAGAAGCAGCGCGGGTCCAACCACCTCACCATCCGCATGAAGGCCGGCGTCGACCACTTCTGCGTCCACACCGGCGGCGCCGCCGTGATCGACGGCGTCGGCAAGGGGCTCACCCTGACGGAGCACGACCTGGAGCCGTCCCGGATGACGCTGCACCGCTTCGGCAACACCTCCGCCAGCAGCGTCTGGTACGTGCTGGGCTACATGGAGGCCAAGGGCAGGCTCCGGAAGGGCGACCGGGTGCTCATGCTCACCTTCGGCGCCGGGTTCAAGTGCAACAGCTGCGTGTGGACAGTGGAGAAGCCGGCAACCGACGCCGGCGTCTGGAAGGACCGCATCGACCAGTACCCGCTCAAGGACGTCTCCAACCCCTTCATGGAGAAGTACGGGTTCGTCAAGGACATGATGAACTTGTGATCGGCCGGCCAGGAGTCAGTGATGTCGACACGATCGACCACGCACTGCTCCACTTAATTCACATGCGTATATAGGATACATCCGAGTAATTCTTCGACAGGTTCAGGCAAGGATGGAGCAAACTTGCTTCAGAAGCAGAGAGGGTCGATGGATGGATGGATCACCATTATATTCAATTCAGTGTTACTACCGTGTTAATTACTTGAACACAAGAAGGGGAACGAAGATTAAGCTGAAGAGGATTCATAGGTATAAGTAGCTTATGATTCTTTTGTGGGGGGTGGTGGTGGTGGTGGTGGGAAGACTTTACGTAGCAGGGGATATGGTTTCTTTTTCTTCTTTCTTCTCTCTTCTTCTACCAGTTTCTGCTTGGTCGTCAGTCGGTGCCGTGTTGTTCTTTATTATTTACTACGAATGGTGATGGATTAAAGTGGAATTATTCTTTAATGGAGTTCTTATGTAAGGTTGATAATAAAAGGTCATACGCATAGTACTGTAAACATTTTGCAATGTCTCCCCCTGGCATTTTCTGGCCGTTTGGGGTTGGCATTTGACTTTGAGAGTGCATTTGGACATTTGGTGTTCTTCAACGAGGTAACATGGCCCGGCCAAGAGACACAAATATATAATCATCTCACCAAAGTGGCAAAGTCCAAAGAACAAAGAGCAGGGCGGATGTTTGGATACGAGGTGCAAGGATCACATCGGATGTTCGGATGCTAATTAGGAGGACTAAATATGAACTAATTACAAAACTAATTGCACAGATGGAGTCTAATTCGTGAGATGAATCTATTAAGAGTAATTAATCCATCATTAGCAAATGGTTACTGTAGCACCACATTGTCAAATCATGGACTAATTAGACTTAATAGATTCGTCTCGCGAATTAGACTCCATCTGTTTAATGCTTCTAATTAGTATCTAAACATCCGATGTAAAATGTGCTAAAGTTTAGCAGGAGCATCCCCTGATATTCCTACGGAAATCATATATTGGTAGGTGAATCTACGTTGGAAAGCACATGTAGGGTCCGGGGCCTTGATCGCCGCCGAACGCGGGGCTTTATGGGGACGGCGTGGCCACGGGGGAACAGCAACCGCCCCGGATGGGGGGCACGGCGGCGTCACTCCTCGTTGTCCGAAATTCATTTCGAGAACGCTACGTGACGGCCCGGACGGGGGGGGCTGCGCGGCGACTCACTCCACGCGCTCGCTGCTGCGACTGTGCGGCGAGAGCTGGTGCCGCCCGGCTGCGGCCTCCGCCCATAAATGGCACATGGGCGTCGTAATGTCGTGATCGATCGATTCGATTCGCCCCGTACGCACGTGTGTGCCGGCCTCGGCGCGGCGCGTCCGGCCCCCGCCGCGCGCTCTGGCAGTGGCAGAGGGGTAAAGCGCGCGCGTACGTGCACGGCCGGCCGCGGGCCAAACCGCGGCGGCGGCTGAAGCTGTGGGCAGGCCCGGCCGCCCGGGGGCCATACGAGCCACTGAGCCAGGTTGCCTGCCGTGCACGCACGGGGGCAGGCCGGAGACGGAGAGGCGAGGCAGGCCCCGCGTCCTCGTGTGTCCGGCCGGCCGGCCATGCACCTCTCGTGGTAAAACTGAATCTGCTCTACAAGTACGTGCCTCTGCCGGATCGGACTAGCGCGCGCGCGTGCTTGGTTGATGGGCGCGCCAGACCCGGCCGCCCCGGCTGCGTGCCTGTCACTACTGTACTGCGCCCTGTAGTGGTGCGCGGCCGTGTGGGCGCGGGTCGTTGTTTTCCTGGGATCGCCGCATTCGGGTGAAGACGAGACGAGCTCGAGCCAGCGCGCGCGTCGCCAGCAGGGGGTACGGGTGTTCGGTCGACTCGGGTTGTCACGGGCAGCCTGACCGATGGAGTCCCGTCACCAACCGGGTAGCGCATGATGGGGGTCTCTGCGTCGATGATTGATATGAGATGCGAACATGCATGGTGAGCAACAGTGGTAACCCGTCGCCACCACCACGTACGCGGTACGCCACGCATGGCGGCGGAATGGGTACCTGCACGAACCGGAATTCGTTTCCAGCAGCGAGCACCGCACCGGCCGGCACCAGGGATGGCAACGGGGCGGGGCGGGGTCGGGTGGAGCCTCCACGGACCCGCCCCTGAAACCTGAGAATAAAATCCGTCCGGAATCCGAATCTCATTTCGGGTGACAATGTGCACCCACCCTCGAAATCCGCGGGTGCCCGAAACCCAAGCAACAGTGAACCACCACGAGGTGGGGCGGTGGTGCTCGGGGACGTGGGCGGCAGGGCGCTCTCGGGCGAGGGGCTCGGGTGGCGG
>NC_028458.1:16811207-16834898 GCF_000263155.2 Setaria italica | reverse complement strand
CACGCAGATATTTGGGACCCATGTCCCACTCAGGTTGAGAGCGAGAGGCACTAGCGGTGCTCACGGCGAGGGGCTCGGGCGGCCGAGAGGGGGAGCGCGGGCAGCCGGCGCAGGGAACCCGAGAGACGGACTGGGTCTGGGTGGAGTGAAGAGTTATATACTTAGGGATTTTATTGGGCTAGGCTATACCTTAGTATGTGTTTGGATGGGAGACAATGTAGGACGGGATGGTCCCATCTCAGTTTTGTGGGATGGGACGGTCCCATCTAGTGTTTGGTTGAAATAGGATGGGATGGTCCCGTCTTATGTTTGGTTGGAGAGGTTGAGGTGGGTGATATGAATGATATTTTTGACACTATTAGCTATAGTAATGTGTGGGTCCCACATGTCATCCTATACCCATTCTATTTTTTTTCCTTTTTCTTTTTCCCCTTATCTTCTCCACGCGCCCCCCCTCCACCCCGCCGGCCCTGGCTGCGGAGCTCGCCTCACCCCCACCATGGAGGGCCGCCTTCTCTCCCCACCAGGCCGGTCCGCCGCCTCACCAGAGCCGGCCACTGCGCCGCCCCCTTTTCTCCTCCTCATCCACGCCGCCCCTTTTCTCCTCCCCATCCATGCTGGCCCGCTGCCTCACCAGAGCCGGCCACCGCAGCTCTCGCGCCCGTCAACCTGGGGTCCCGGCCGCGCTGTCTCAACCCGCCGGGATGGCTCCGCCCGCGCTGGGGATGGCTCCACCTAATGGGAAAAAACAGGGCTGACGGGAGAAAAGTGGGATGCCCCCATCCGCTCATTTTGGAGGGACGGGGGTGTCCCACATCTGGAGGGAATATCCCCTTGTGGGGATGGACTCATCCCTAGTGTCTCCGAACCAAACAGTGGGACGAAGTGGGATCGTCCTGTCCTGTCCCACTTCGTCCCTGGAACCAAATAGTTAGGTTGAATGTACACTTCGGGATCCCATGGGTCACTCGCGGGGGGAATTATAAACCCGTCCCGCACCCACCATGGTGCCATGTGTCGGGTTCCCGAACCGAGATCCGCGGGGGAAATTCCGGACCCGTCCCCGCCCCCATCGGATCGTATCAGACGCATGGGCCATGTGGGCTGTGGCCTCCCTGCAAGTCGAACGGCGGCGGGCGTGCCAACCCACCCAAAAAAACTCCCCGTGCACGAAACGCATCGCGGCATCGGTCGGCGCCTTTAAATGGGCCACTGTTGAGGGGGTCAATGCACACAAGGAAGAAGAGAGGTAACCGGTAGAGAACGCGTTGAAGATACTCCGGCAGCAGTCAGTTCCCCTAGGATTGGTCAGCTGGCGTCGGGACGGAAACGTGAACGGCGACGGCAGCCATCATTTGGGGCTGGCCGTGAAAGATGCCCTTCTCCTCACCTAATCAGAAGCTCGCGACCGTTGCTTCAGCAACAGTCACTCTGATTCAGAAAAAAAGTGCTCCAGGGGATTGAATTGCCCTGCTTCTTTCGTCAGGCAATGATCGCGCAGCCAGGCCTTCACAGCAAATGAAAGAGACACGGTTCAACCGGACAGGACGCGCGCATGGCCCCGAATCTAGATATAGATACCATGCTCCATCCACCCATTAAGCTCGTAAAGGGGCTCGGTACGGATGTCTCGCCGCCCTGTGAGCTGTGGCCACCGGCCAGCGCCTGTGCGCTGTAGCTTGCAAGCGACGGGCGTGCCGGAACAGCGCGCGGTGAAGGGTGCCGGTGCCGGGGGCAGGCGCGCAGGCGCAGCAAAGCCATCGAGTGCCCTGGGCACTGGTCCAAGTGCGAGGCGATGATGGCTTGGCTCCCCACTGGCTGCGAGACAAGAACCACGGCCGAGATGGACTGAACCAACCGATCGATGCTTTAGCAGCACTGCTGCCACTGCACATGCCACATGATGTGTGTGTGTGCAATGCTCGAGAGCACCTGCCAGTGTGGGCGCCGCCGATGAATCGATGGCTACGACGTGCCGCTGAAATTCCCGAACACCCAAAGGTTCCTGGGCTCGACTAGCGCCATGGCTTGGGATCCCGAAACGACGGGAACGTTGCGTCGACGCGGGTTAAGGTAGGACCGTGCTGTCCGTGCAGCTGTCCCTGCTTGCTGAAATGCAACCACAAAATCGTACGGGCGTATCAGCCATTCAGCCTAAAAGATACAAACGTCGCATGGAGGACACTGCGTGCGTTTCTTTCCGATCTATATAATCGCCTTGCAGGACCTCACCCAAGGTGGGACATTGTAAAAAGAGGATAATTACTTCCATGGCTCCATCCACTTAAGATGTCAGGCATTTCATGAAAAATAGGATCAAATCTTTTGGAGAAGTAAACCCAGACAGAAAAAAATGTGAAACTTAATTACTACCTTCCTATTGTTAGTTTATGAGAAGCTAATTAGTTTATTTTTTTAACTACTGATAGAGAAGGTAAAAATATGAAAAAGTAACTACTGATAGAGCAGTTAACCTGCCGGCTTCGGTTCAAAAAAAAATTAACTACTAATTAGCTTATCCAACGGAGGAGTATCATATTTGCTTCTTTAAACAGATGTGATATCCGCCATGTACTGACTTTTCCTTGAAATGAAGCAGTAAGGAACGACTTTCAGAAACCAACCATATGTTCAGTTCAATAGCTAGACTGCACCGGAAATAGCAACAATCCCTTCCAGAGAAAAACGAAAACAACAACAATCTATGATCCTATCGAGAACAATGACACGCATCGACGTCAAGAACGTATACACAAAAGAATGTAATGTCTCAGCAGCCAACTGAAACCCAGAAATGTGCAATGTCCAAATGTAACTCTTCACAAATTCAAATCAAACCCCCGTTGTGCACGCAGGCGCAGCGATAGACAACTCTCATTTTCTTAACTGATTGATGCCTGATAAATACAACAGGCATCAATTCTTCTAGTACACATATCGATCACATCAGCCAGGACACATTTGCAGTGTTGAGTTCGTAGCACCACATGATTACAATACAAAGAATCGCCATGTTCTTTACTTTTCTTCATGTGAACTGCTTCGTGCTCCATTAGTTAACAGAGCCATACTTCTCTATATGCACAGTGTTTCCCTACAACAGCTACACTACACCGGGCAGCTCAGATATTGGTTACATCGGCACCGCGAAATTTTCGAAGTGAAAAAACAAAGATTATATGATTAACACTTTGCTGTACAATTATACAACAAAACTCATTCGAGCTGCTGAGTTTTGTGGTGGTTTGAATATGCCCTCAGATTCAAGAAAAGAACTCCTGAACCCCACTGGACCTTGGAAGGGGGGCAAGGAGAAACCAAAAAGCTGAAAAGATTGTAAGTTGCTCAGCAGTTGCATGTTACCTTTGTATCAGCATTCACAGTGAAAGGCAGAGCTAGGGAAACATCTATTGTCAGGTGCTATTTTTCTAATGCTTATCTCGCTAATTGCTCGAACCATGTGAGGGGATATATGTATCCGGTCCATTAGATTAACTTTTGGGGCCTCAAGGATTGCCTTTGGAGGAGATAATGCATATTGGATTGCCCAAATGGCAAGAGGCCGCATGTATACGAGCGACCGATAATGCCCATCTGTGGTCCATCCTTCTGGTGTCTGGAACCAATACCTGCAGCACCGTAGAGAAACATGTCATATATAATTGTCACGTTGATGAACAGGACTCAAGAAATGAACAAACACTACCACAATTCCATTTGGATAGCAACTATTCAGCATGCATTGCTTGTAGAAAATAACAGTTAAACTGGCCTAGACAGATTCAGGAATAATGACATTAAATAATCAACACTAGAAACATCTTATTCCATTTTTTTCATGGAATATAACAGGAAGCTACGAAAAAGAGAAGATAGGAATTGCATTGCTAAGTTAATGTGAAAAACTGCATCACTGCAAAATCTGAAATTACTCAGTAAAGTGCGAGACAGTGCATACCCATATCCTTCTTCAGACCATCCAGCAGTAAAAATTCCTTCAGCGGTGGTAAAACCTTGATGCTCCATTCCATGGAGCAGCATATTTGCAGCAACAGCATATGTAACACCAGTCCAGATTTCACGAGATTGCATGCACGTCTCATCCACCTTTCCCTTTGGAGTCATACCATTAACAGCTCCCATCCGTCCTCCTTTAACCTTCATTACATTGAATTCAAATATTTTCTGCAGAGCAGTTCTTATCTTGTGCTCATCAAAAAGCGGGGGCAAGCCTGATGAGGCAGTGTACCACTGGCCTGCCAGCTGATCAGCCTGGATGGATTTGCTGTTGCTACTTGTGCCGCTGTCATAATTGAAATATGATCCATTCCATAACTTTGCCTCATATACTGCTTTGGCTTTTATGAACTTGAGCTTGTACTTTTCAGCGTAGTGCCGATCCCCAAGACGATGTGCCATTGTAGCAGCAGCTTGCAGTGCAGCAAGCCAGAGACCACCACAGTAAGCACTGATTCCATGAACAGTCCACGCATCATAGGTTTGATCGGGAAATCCATCATTCTCAATGAGGCCATCGCTATCACGATCGAATTGATCCATATAGTCCATAGCAGCACAGACTGCAGGCCAGACATCTCTGCCAAATTGCATATCACCTGTGGCAGCAAAGTCTCTGTATATCTGGAGCACAAATTTGGGGTTCAGATCTTTCCATTTGCTTGTATCATGTATGTTATATGCATTCATTTCATGCCACGGATCATGTGTTCCAAGGTCATGAGGAACAGCACCTTTAGCTTTCCGGATTCCTGATGTACCATCAGCCAAAAATTTGACTTTACGCCGATCTTCATATAAAACAGCATTGGCAAAATCACGTTGGATACTCAGCTCAATTTTTGGGAATAAATCAAGGAGAGCAAAAGATGCATAGAAATGCACATCATATGTATTCCACATGATGTACTCCACTCCTTCTAAATACAAGAACTTGCCAACATTTTCAGGGCCATCCTTGGAAATCAAGTAAGGAATTGGCTCTTCCGACTTGAGTCCTCCATTGGTTTGTTCTTGCATTTGTGACCCATGAATTGCTGCGAATTTCGATACACTACGCTCGTCATCATTAGTCATGTGACCACTATCAGGGACTTGCTCCGCTGTCAGGTTGACATGGCTATCTTTAACAGACTCTGTCTTGGTGTCTTTACTACCCCTTTTTGAGGACTTCTGTTGATTCGAACCAGGGTTTGCTTTATCATCGATTGCTGGGGGTTGACCATCTACATGACCAGTAGGAAAAGCATAAGGTTCCTCCCATGCAAAAGGAAAAGGGAAGTACATGTTCTAAGCTAACAGAAACTCTGGTGATGGCAACTTCAGCTGGCAGAACAAAACTAATTGTAGCAAAAGTAAGAGAAACAATCCCCAAGACATTCAGGTAATCAGATTGATCTGAGAAAGAAAACCATAAGAAAGTTGGATACATCATACCTGTCCAAACTGTCCCCCCAGCTACCAGAAAGTACAGCTCATTAAAAAGAGTGAACTTATACCTGCAAGCATTTTGACAACCAGACATTCTAAAGTCAGATTTTATTTTCTCGAGAGGAAGATGATATGTTGACAAGCATATTCCTTGAATGGTGAAACCAGAAAAGTTAAAATTTTGCAAAATTCATGGAAACTATCCTGAATGAATTGAATTGTTTCCTTTAGTTATAAACTGGGGTTAAGGTGGACATGTGCATATGCTGAAATCCTTAAGAGTTTATTTATGATCATTTCTGACTTTTACTCAAGGCCACATGTGGATAACTATTCCTAGTCATCTGTCAACTTTCCATATCTGGACCATGTCAGCAACCATTACTAAATTTGAGAGCAGCAACAATAACCGTATAGGAACGAGAGAGAGATAAGAGTATATACCATTCTGGAAGTCTTTCATCCTTGAGTATAGGATTTTGCCACTTCTCAATTTTTTCTTCCCAAAGTTTATATTCTGCAAAAACAAGGAAAATAAATCAGTATGGACCAATGGTGCACATTTCACGTTAACATCATTACAATCTTATTGTTGATGTATCACTGTATTTGGAGGGCAAATTCTACATCCAATATCAAAAACCTGGTGTTTATCACAACATGTGGAAGTGTTTTTTGTAACAGCAAACATTATAGCACATGAAATCAGTTTCTGCATCTTACAGTTACATAGGTAAAAGATTTTGAGGGCTTCAATAGGTAAAATATCGAGAGGGCTAGAAACTAACAAAAGAAAAACATACTTGTTAAGGCATCATGTGCCAAATTAACAGCTGATCTCTCAGAAGTTCCATAAAATTGGGTGTACCTCCTGCAAAATGAGATCACATTTATGAATTATACCATCACAGCTAGAATGCACTGCAAGGCACATTAACTCCTTGTTCATACTCCTTGTTCAGATTAATTAATTATTTCACTTATCAAGCACTGCTGATCTCAAATAATTCCTACTTAATTACTTCACATGTCAAGCCCTATTGATTCAAAATACCTAACTAATGACTTCACTTGCCAAGCATACTGAACTCAAAATATTCTATTTGTGCAAAGCCCACAGAAGGCTGAGACAAAGAAATTACTGTACTGGAGAGGCCTATTCCAATATGCTAAGTACTTGAGCTTCATTTCATGTCATGTGTTTACTATGATAAATAACTAAGAATAAAGAGCCGCAATATTGCTCCAATGAGATGTTATATGTGTTGGATTTGCATTGGTACAAGTCTAGTAGAGTAGCTGGGTAAATATGTATACACAACCAAAAGGTGTAGTCTATTTTGACAAAGACAAGGGGGCACTAACCTGTTATAAGTGCATCCCTTCTGGAACTTTACTTTAGGTGAGGACCAAGCCAGAGCAAACACAACTGTACATCTACCATGTGGCTCTACCCAAGTTGAGGCTGAGACAGCTGCACAGAGTTTCTGTCCTGGAGAAGAAGGCATACTGGAACCGGCACTAAAATTTTCCCGATTGAAGTGGCCATCCTAAAGGATAGCGTGGATAAAAAAAAATCAATATGAGAGCATGATGAGAAAGAACTGCCATAATTAAATGAGTTAAGTCATAAACAACTGATATGAAAAATCATCCAAACAAAATGTTTAAAGGAGGAGGTAGAAGTAGTTACCTGTACCATGGTATTCCACATTTCCTTTGCTGAAACATGGTTTTCTCCAGAAAGGCCAAACACTGGCAAGACTGTCACGTTTACATTCTGAGTTTCGCAGGCAGCAACAGCAAAAGTGACTGGTGGATTATCCTTAGCTGTTCTGCAATATATACCAGCTTGTCAGCCTGTATAACATATAATTTAAAAGATCCACTAGTTAGATATCATCAATTCAAAGAAGACACAGTTGAAACTTGCTTGTGATGCAGAAGCACTCCTGATACTCCATCTTCCGCACTGCCCATATCACAAGACCAAACTATGAGTATGAGCAGTCCAAAAACTGAACAGATATAAGTTATACATACAGATCTACTTACATGAAGGGTTCATTGTAGTGGCCTCCAGAATTATGTGAAAAACCTCCAATAGAGTTCTGTAATTAAGAAAATATCGCTCAAGTAAACTCTGAATCAATAATAATTTTATGTACAGCAAAATTTGACTTATGCAATACTTTAGACCTAGATAGTTTCTAATATCTTTTTGTAATGGAAGTTATAATAATAAACTATCTAGCAAAAATCGATATCAAACTTAGAAAAATAACTACGTGAATAAAGTAATGGCAATCATGAACGTCAACCTCAAGAATAGATCGTAAGGGTGACAATCCCTAATGTGAACTGAGATTTCAGTACTGGGTAAAAGGTTGAAATTCATGGCAGTACAGCAGATGATGCAAACCAAAAAAATGCAAATATAGTACAAAAACTAAATAACTTTTGGATGTGTACTTACCGCCCATGTCATTAACAGGCTTACTTTTGCACGGTCTTTCCCAGTGTTCACTAGCTATAATGATCAACCAAGTAGAAAGGTTGTCAGTTAACTTGTTGGATCAAAAAGACAATTTCATATGAAAAACAGATAGCGGAACCAATTGGCATATATACTATCATTGAACCATTCATTTCTTCATGAACAATTAGCATCTTCAAAGCAACTATTCTTTCTTATATGAGTACTTCTGAAATATTTAAACACATTTTATACTAAAAATGATACTTCAGTGGTTTACAGACTGGCCATATGTAGACAATGGAAACATCTCGCATGAAGATGCCAGAGTAGGCTTTTCTGATGTCCTTGCTAGGAAACAGGAAGGTACAAAACTAAAACCTACAACAATTTCCAGCTTAGTGTTAAAAGAACTTTGTTAGGCACTTACCGTGTACACAAACACAGCTGCTGGAAGGCTGCTATCCTTATAATCATGAGGAATGAATGGTGATATTTGGCGACATGAGATTTTAAGGTCTGGATCTGGTTCACCTGCATCAATAAAGAACTTAATGATTCTCCAGTTCAAATAATGTCCTAATTGAGGCAAAAAGGGGTCAAAGTCACTCTGCTATTAACACATAGCTAGCTTATAGAACTACAATGCCCTCATAAAGAATCAAAGGTCACATGGTAGATAGAATTTCAAAAATAATACATAGAATTCCTTGTGTAGACCTGAAAATTTAAGTGATGTACCAAACAGATCTGCAATGGCATACCATCATAAACGGTCCATGCCCGAGGGAACAATGCATGATAGGTCGAGTGTTGACCGCTCAAGTTCCAGTCCCATGAAGAAATTCCGGAGTCGCTGTTTTTCCTGAACATAAAACATCAGATAAAGGTCCTTCTGCAGAAGAAACAACATAAAGGATACAATATCTGATATAGGATGAAGTTGTTCTGTCTAGCCAGATTCAAAAAGGAAAATATGGGAAAAGAGAAACAGGCCAAATTGGAAAGAATAGACGCAGGACAGAAGGTACACAGTAGATTAGCTGGAAAGTTGTTTGTGGATGCAATTGTATCATCATTAATAGACTTCTGGCTGTTTAAACCCCCCAAAACGAAGGTAACTTACAAATACGCTTGCTTGAGCAGATGTTTGTGTAAGGCGTAGATTTTAACATGATACTCTGTGCATAGGATAGCGAAGAGCACATAAAACAGATTTATGACTTACTTTAAACCTTCATGATGTCCAGGGGCCAACACTGATGAGTATTTCTTATTCCCTCCATCTCGAGATACGAATATCTGGAAGAGCATGCCTTGTTGTGAACAAAAGGGAATAATAATTGCCAGAGTCAAAAAGATGTTTGTTTATGTGATACTTGAGCATCTATGGCACTCAAAAATGGACATGTCTTCATACATAATAAGACTCCAGCAAGCATTGCACATATGTCTCATACATCAATCTGAAGTCACCAAGTAACAGCAAGATAAGATTGAAGCATTACCGAGAACTGGTTCTCCATGACCGGCGAACTCTCGCACAGACCAGGTATGATGTGCCAATTCTTGAACTCTCCCCTGAAACCTCTCGAAATGCTACCACTCCTGCAACAACAATCTACTGATATCAAGGCAAATTCCTCCATAATGCATTAACATATGAAGTTCAGCGAAGCAGAGGCATAAGCACAGTGGTACACACCCCATCCCACCAAGTGGCAAACCCTGTGAAGCTGACGGCCTACAGCGCTCTTTTGTGAATGGATCGATCGGAGCTTTCTGCAAGCATACAAACAGAATCCATCCTGTCAGCACACAACCTTTCGATCCATTCATGTTTAACGAAATCATGCTCAGGACTGGCTGATGTTACCCTTCCATGCGATGCCTCCTCCCGTACATAGGACCAGAGTCTCAGGCCAAGGCTCATCTGAAATTGTCACATCGCAGGAGCCAAACTTAGCAGCTAGCAACAATCTACAACTTGGAAACTCGTGAAACACAGAACGCAGGGAAACAAATCCATGTGGCATCCGTACCATCCTCATTGCCTCCATGAAGGTGACGCTGAACTCCTTGAGCAGGTTCGCGTGGCTGTTGAGCTTCCGCCGCCACGCCTGCTCCGGCGGCGCCCCGCCATCGAAATCCAACTGCAACCAGGAATCCAACGGACCCCAGGCGTCACATCAGACCACCCGCAGAAACAACACGAAACGGGAAACAAACAAAACAGCCCGCCGCGATCGAGGCGCGCGCGCGGGAGCGAGAACCCGGGCTCACCAGCTGCAGCGCGGTCCGGCCGACGTACTCCTCCGCCGGCCACGAGTTCTTCCGGCAGTGGAAGATGTGGCCGCTCACCATCTCGCCCGCTGCTCCTCCAAATGCCACCTACCGATCCTCACCTCCGCCCTCCCCCACGCGATCCTGCCCACGCCAGCCGCCGCCGATCGGAGGCGCGCGCCCCCCACGCTCCAACCAATCCAGAAGATCCGCGGGCGGGACACGCCCTCACGCGCCGCTCACCCGGCAGCGCTGCTCCTCATCGCCCCGCGCCTCCGCGGATCGACTCGTCGGGCCCCCCTCGGGGATCGACTGGCCGGCGCTGCGTGCGGCCGCGGGAGCGACGGTAGGCTCGCGCCGGCCGGATTGGACGACCGAATCCAACCGCCCTCCTCTCCCCCTCCCCGTCGTCTCCTTTTTCTCCGCGGGCGCGTGCGTGCTCGCTGGCGCGCCCGCGCTGGTGCGGTGCGGTGTGGAGTCGTTCTCGGCGAGCGGAGAAGGTGCGAGGAAGGAAGACGACGGAGCACTGCGCAGCCCTGCGCTTCTGGAAGAGGAGTAGAAGAAAGTGGCTACCGCCTACGGGCCCGCGCGTGCGTACTAGTAGTAGTAGTAGTACCCTCGGGGCCGTTGGGTGGCGGTGCCTGCCGATTCGGGGCTTGAGGCGGGCGGGTTTACTGCTTTTTCTTCGTTTTTGACGGTTGTTTGTGTGGTTTCGGCGTCGGAATCCGTTGAGCCCAGGTGGAGTTTGATTGGGAGCGGATGGATGGATGGATGGATGGATGGATGGACGGGATGGAGGGATGGGTCCGTCGAAAGTTATCCAGAAACCGAATCGTACCGCACCCATGACCAGACCTGCCGATGATTTTGGGTGGGGGCAGCGACCCGCAATGTTTGAGTCGCGGAGATAGTACTATGCTGGAATCGGTGCTGAATGCTACGCGTACGGGGCGACGGATCGGAATCGATTCGCCTTTTGTTTGGGAGGACAAATGGAACAATCGGTGTGGTGCGGCGTGCGAATCGTGGTCGCTTTGGATCGATTTTGTGGTGCGGAGTCGCCTTGATCGGGCATGTTTAACCAACTGGTGTGGAGAATGGAGATGCCCGAGATCTGGTGGCAAATATCTCTCCGGGAAAAGAGAGGTTTCGTTGATTATTCAGACAAATTGCGGGGTTTTTTATTCTGTTCCTTTAAGAGCAACTCCAAGAGTATCCTAAAAAATTCTTCCCAAAAACTATGTATTGGGGGTTCTTCCAAAAAAAATTTCCCCCAAAAACATATTAGTCCACAGCAGATCGCTAATAAATAGCCCCCAATATTGCAAACACAGGCCACGTCATCATATTGGGCCCATCGGAAGGGACGCGCGGGCGTGCGGGAATCAGGATTGGGGGAGGAACGCCAACGCTAAAATATACGCGGTGGCAGGCTGTTTTTTAGCGTCGCTAAAAAATTAGGGAAGGTTTAGGTGGATTGTTGGAGTTCATTTTTTCTCTCTTTTTTCCTAAAAAAGGTATTGGGGTAAGATTAGCAGCCTCTTGGAGTTGCTCTAAGCCAGATTGACGCAACCAGACTGCAACTTACGGGTTTAATCTTGGCCATTCGTGTAAAGGCAAGCGTTAGATTAATCAAGTGGACCTAAAACAAAGACGAATCCTAGTACATGTTTTCACTCTTCACTAAACTTAGCGAAGGGAACAAAGGATCGAACACGTACGAAAAGTAGAAGCTGCTGCCAAAGCAAAGAGCGTCAAGAGGCAAGCTCCAACGGACGGTACCGATCAGCTGAACGAGCATGCTCGTAAGTCTGAAACTGGAGCAGGGAGTACAGCGTTCGCACGGTCATCGTCATGATTATGCGCAACTTTGAACGTTGACGGTGCTGCTGCTTCGGATTATTTATTCCAGCATTTCGTTATCAGCCCTGTCTTTTTAAAAAATAAAAAAGCGCATAAAGCAAAGTCAACTAAAGTGATGTTCAACATGTCCGAAATAATCTTTGCTTACAGTAACAGCGTCGGGTACGGTTCATGATGACGACTGGACGACAGCACCGATCGATTTGGTAAGGGGTTGTTTGGATTCTTGACTTAAAGTTTAATTCTTGTCACATCGAATCTTCATATACTAATTAGAAGAATTAAATATGATCTAATCATATAACTAATTATACAGATGGAAGCTAATTCGCAAGACGAATCTATTAAGCCTAATTAATTCATGATTAGCATATATTTACTGTAACATCACATTGTCAAATCATAAACTAATTAAATTTAATAGATTCATCTTGTGCAATTGATTTTGTAATTAGTCTATATTTAATACTCATAATTAGTATCTAAATATTCGATGTACAGTGACTAAACTTTAGTCCGCGGTACCAAAAGGGGCTCCCAGTCGTTATCAAAGGACGGGGAAAAATAATCTTCTCCAATCAGTTCCAATCATTAAAACCCGTTCAGACAGGCAAAAAAAAAAAATCTCCGACTGCCTAATCGCTTCCCAGTTCTTTCTTCTGGTGCGGGGGGCGTTGATCGCGTCGCGGTGGATCGCATGTTCGCCGTGCACCGGCCACGTTGTCTTGTCGGGGGGTGGGGCTCGACGGCTCGTACTGGAATTCCAGCCACGCCACTGGGTTCCGCTGCAAAAAGACCACGGCATCTCCTGACGGAAGCTGCAAATAAAATTGGGAAAGGCGGCGGTGTCGTGGGGCCGGCAGCGGCAAGTCGGGCCGTGCATCGATCCGCACCACGCCCGTACGTCCACGTTGCGGCGCGTCGGCGCGCCACGTCCCGTCTCGGGCGTCCGGGCTTTGCCGGCAGAGCGACGTGTGGAGCCTGGAGACCCCGGCTCTGGGATCCAGCGCCGGTGACGCGGCCATGAGCTGGGGCCTGCGAGAGAGGAGGACGCGGGGGCGACCCCGGCGCCGACGCGCGGCGCGCGGGGCCGCGCGCCTGCGGCTGCCTGCCAGGCCCGGGTGCTGCCGCCTGCCGACGTGCGCGGGGCGGGTAGCCGGGTACGGTGACCGTTTTTGACCTGCGTGTTGCTAGGCAGAGTCGGCAAGTTCAAACCGGCCGTCACCATCGAAAAGCGGCTCCTTACAGGTACGCTTAAAATTTCAGTGTTTCATTTCATCAAATGGAGCCTTGGTATCTCAAAAGCAAATGGCCTTTTTTTTTTTTGAAAGGGGAAGAGCGAAGGACTTCAAGTTTCGGAACTTGGCCCGTTTGCATACAAAATCAAATTCTAAGAATCTGAATTTTGGATGGATTGATAAAATCTGGATTGCTGTGTGGGTTCTGAATTCTAGTAGCTGATTTTCCATATATTTGATGCCTACTTCCCATTTATAGCCATGCTAGTATTTTTTATTGCCACTAGCTACAATATTGCTTCCCACCAATGCACTGAATGAGTCACACAGAGAGATCCGAAAGTCCATGAATACAACAGCATACATATTCACACAACGGCGTACAAATTCGCGCATACTTACTATTTCTCATTACAAACACCCTCTCACAATGACTCCATTCTTTATTAGCAAACAAAGCATTTGCTATAGAATCTTGAAACGCATTCATGTCGACAGCCTCGTCGCCTAAATGATTGTTAGCACTGCTTCGTTAAGGAGAAGAGGCAGTCGGCATTGGCATGTACTCCTCATCTTGGTCACACATATCGAAGTCTTGATCCTCATGTTACTTTCTCGAATGAAATTATGTAGAGTCATGGAAGCAAGGATTATTTTGCTTTGCTTATTCATTGGATAACTCGGCAAGTCTAACAAAATCCGCCATTTCATCTTCAATACTCCAAATGACCGCTCAATGATATTGCGCAGGGATGAGTGCAAGTAATTGAATACCTCTTTATTTACCTCTTGGTCTTGGACCTTGTTGAAGTTACGGCAAATGATACTTCATGCATTCCCTTGTAAGGTGCAAGATAATCCGATCGATTAGGGTACCCCGAATCCACTAGATAAAATTTCCCTAATACATAAAATTGCATAATTATAACACATAACCAATATTTTTTTGCCACATTTAAATAACATGCTTATTTACCTTGTGGCGGATGAGGGAACTTATCACCATATTTGTTTATGCGTCACTAAAAATCCTCATGCCATGTACAGACCCCGACCATCCCACAACTGCGAACGTGAATCTCATGTCGAAGTCACAAATAGCCAATACGTTCTAACTCGAGTAACCATGTCAACCAACATGCTGAAGCACCTTTGACGATGGAACAACATCTGAGATGTGTGTTCCGTCTATTGCACCAATGCAATTATCAAAGTGAGGTAAGAAATGAGGACTCTGCAATTAGGATGCACTGTTCTGAAATGAGGATCTCTAGATTTTATAACATCAGCTGAGAGCTTAAATACACTATCCAAGACTTGTTCACTTCCTACTAACCGTCTCAATCGACCTCTCAAAATGATTTTCAACTTGTTTCAATGATTGTGGTGCTCTAATGATCCATAGAAACAAGGCCAATGACTCAATGGAGCTCATCCTAGTTGATGACTTCAATCCATATGATGACCCAACACATCATGCAGCCTATGAAAAAGTTCCCTACTCATTTGTCGTTATAAAGATTAGCGAATCAAGACTACGGCTAGTAAAATTTTTTTATACGCGTAAGGCTTCGGATGGTGGCGTGGGAAGACACGGGATTAGATTGGTTCAGGCAAGGAAAGCCCTACGTCCAGTATCGGGAGCTGCTCGCGTTGCCCACGCGGGGTCTGTAGTAGGGGTTACAGGTAGGCGAGAGAGGGAGCGGTCCCAAGTCTCTTGGGTGTGCACTGATGCTCTAGAGGAGAGTGTGTGTTCTATTGGCTTCAGAGTCCCCCCGTCTCAGGGCCCCCGGTTCTCCTTTTATAGCGCAAGGAGAGCTCAGGGTTACAGATGAGCCAGGTGTGAGGAGAAGCAAAGAGATAAGCTAAGTAAAGTAAAGTACAAAGAGAAGGAGAAGGACCAACTTCCCGGGTCGCCGCCTCCTGCTCCGGCCTCCGGCTCATGTCAGCGCGGCCACCGGAGGAGGGCGGCTATCTTCGGATCCTGTCGACGATCTGCTGCCGCCCAGCGTGATGATGATGTCCGGTCGTGGCTACTATGCGCGTTGGGGAAGACGGCTGACCCCTATTGTCCTGCTTGTAGCACGTGGAACACGGACGTCGCATCCCTGTCGCCAGATACGCGGGGCGCGAAAATGGGCGGAGCTCCCTCCAGTGCCGGGCGGTGCAGGCCATGAGTGCCCTGTAGCGAATCAGGGAGAGCCACGGCCACTGTAGCCTGTGCTGTGCGGTCGTGCTTGGGTACTTGTGTCAGGTCACGTCGAGGGCGCGCGGGCGCCTTTCTGTGCGCCAGAGCCGCGGCGCATTTATGGCGAGATCGGCGGGGGGCCCACGAGATCCGCAACCTTATCTTCCAGTCTGCGCCCGAGGCGGGTACTTGTCTTGTGGACCTGGATGAGTCCGACCCCTTACGCCCTGGGTCGGGTGAGGCGGAGTCTTGCGGCGAGGGGTAGGGTGCTCCCAACCTCAGGACCGTGGGTCGGGCCAGGCGGAGTTTTGTCATTGAGGGGTCGGGCGTGTCCGACCCCTGGGCCCTAGGTTGGGCGAGACAGAGCGTGATGCTCTCTGCTCATGCTGGGCCGGTGGCAATCATCTTCATCGCAGGTGGGCCTAGGACTTCATGATTGTTGTTTTGAGGGTCATTAGGAGGTCGTTAATATTTCCCCCTAACATCATTCGAAATATGTCGTAGCAGGCTGTTGGATTGCTAAGTGTTGTCATGACTCCCTCATATCCAGAAAGACTAGTTTTCACCTTCTTAGTTTTGTTCATGAAAGCAAATTCATAGTACATCCCGAACAGGCAACCCATAACTCCAAATTTATGCACAAGCTCCAATTGCCCCAGTGTTGGTGAAGATGTTGCCGTCATCGTCCTTCAATCGGTAGGCGCCTGGTCGGATCACCTCGGCTACCGTGTACGATCCTTCCCATGGTGGAGAGAGCTTGTGTTTTTCCATGGTCGACTGGGTCCTCCGGAATACGAGGTCGCTGACCTTGAGGGTCCTCTCTCGAATTTTCCTCTCATGGTACCTGAGGAGGGTTTGCTGGTAACGAGTGGAGCGGATGATGGCCGTCTCTTGCGCTTTCTCAAGTAGGTCGACCGCGTCCTGCTGAGCCTCCGCGGCTCGGCCTTGGTCGAAGGCCTTTACCCTTGGAGCACCGTAATCAAGGTCGGACGGCAACACGGCTTCGGCGCTGTACACAAAGAAGAAGGGGGTGAACCCTGTGGACCGGTTTGGGGTCGTTCTGAGGCTCCAAAGGACCGCTGGGAGCTCTGTGACCCATCGCCCGGCGTGTTTTTTGAGCCGGTCGAAAATGCGAGGCTTGAGTCCTTGGAGGACCATGCCGTTGGCCTGCTCGACCTGACCGTTGGTCCACGGGTGCCCGGCCAAGGCCTAGTCGATCCTAATGCCGTATACATCATAGAAAGTCAAGAACTTCTTGCCGGTGAAGTTTATTTGGTTGTCGGTGATGATGCAGTTAGGGACACCGAACCAATCAATGATGTCGAGGAAGAACTCGACCGCCTCTTGCGAGCGGATGTTTGTGATGGGCTTCACCTCGATCCATTTCGTGAACTTGTCCACCGCTACGAGTAGGTGAGTGAAGCCACCTGTGGCCTTTTTGAGGGGCCCGACCATGTCGAGGCCCCAAACCGCGAATGGCCACGTGATGGGGATGCTTTGGAGTTCATGTGCTGGCAGGTGGGTATGCCGAGCGTAGAACTGGCACCCTTCACACCTATGGACAACCTCCTCTGCGTCTCGCAACACGGTGGACCAGTAGAAACCTTGGCAAAAGGCTTTTCTGACCAGCGACCTTGGGGCCGCATGGTGTCCGCAGATTTCGGTGTGGACTTCGAGGAGAAGTTGTTTCCCCTGATCGGTCGGTATGCACTTCATGAGTATTCCCGACGGGCTCCGTTTGTAAAATTCATCGCCGATGTCGACGAACGTCTTGGCGCGTCAAGCGGTTCGTTGCGTTTCAGTCCTTTCTGGTGGGAGGACCTCCTCAAGGATGTAGGCGAGCAGCGGTGCTCTCCAGTCAGCTGGGTCGAGTGCCATTACGTCGGTGCCGCCGGGTGTGGTCACCATGGAGGCGTTAGGGTCGAAGCCCCTGAGAGCTTGGTTGGGGTCGGATCATGTCAAAGCGTCGGAGCCCCCGAGCGCTCGATCGGGGTCAGGGTGTGTCCGGATCAGATCTTCTCAGACCCGGGCACATGGCTCGTAGAGGTCGTTTACGAAGACTCCGTCGGGAGGGGGACCCTGTCTGGCCGCCAATTTCGCAAGAAAGTAGGTGGCATCGTTGTCCTTTCGCGGGACGTGATGCAGCTCGATCCCTCGGAACTTGTCCTCTAGCTTGCACACCTCTTGGCAGTACGTCGCCATGAGAGGGCTCTTGTAGGAGGAATCCTTCATGACTTGGTCGACTATCAGCTCCGAGTCGCCGCAGACATAAAGTCGCGTCGCGCCGAGCTCGATGGTGATACGCAGCCCATTGATGAGGGCCTCGTACTCCGTGATGTTGTTTGAAGCTGAAAAATGGAGATGGATTGTGTAGCGGAGCCTATTCCTATCTAGGGAGATCATGACCACTCCAGCCCCCAAGCCCGGTGCCATGACCGATCCGTTGAAGTACATCATCCAGTACTCGTGGGTGATATCCGAGGTCGGGATCTGGACCTCCGTCCATTCGGCGATGAAGTCGGCCAGGGCCTGTGACTTGATCGCGGTGCAGGGGGCATACTTGATGTCGTGGCCCATGAGCTTGAGCGCCCACTTGGAGATCCGGCCCGTGGCGTCGCGGTTGCGGACGATCTCCCCCAGTGGGTACGAGGTGACGACCGTGACCTCATGGTTGGTGAAGTAGTGCAGGAGCTTCTAGGTCGCCATTAGTACGGCGGACAGAAGCTGCTGGACATGGGGATAACGGACCATAGCGTCGGTGAGTACCTCACTAACGAAGTACACTGGTCACTGGACCTTCAGCACGTGACCCGGCTCCTCCCTCTCGACTACAAGGGCGGCACTGACCACGTGGTTGCTTGCCGTGATGTAGAGGAGGAGAGGTTCTTCCCGCTCGGGAGTGACAAGGATTGGGGCTAAAGTCAGCGATGCTTTGAGGCTATCCAAAACCCGTTGTGCCTCCTCCGTCCAGACGAATGCGTCTGTCTTCTTGAGGAGCTTGTAAAGAGACATCCCTCGTTCGCCTAGTCGGGAGATGAACCGGCTTAGGGCGGCCAAGCAACCAGTGAGCCTCTGTACGCCCTTGACGTTGCATATGGGGCCCATGTTAGTGATGGTCGTGATTTTTTCGAGGTTGGCTTCGATGCTGCGCTCGGAGATGATGTATCCGAGCAGCTACCCCTTTGGAACCTCGAAAACGTATTTTTCGGGATTCAATTTGACGCTGAACCTTTGGAGGTTCGCAAATGTTGCGGCTAAGTTTGCGATCATGTCGCTTGCTTAAGCTGTCTTTACCACTATGTCATCCACGTACACGGCAATAGTGGCCTTTGGCCGCTCGACTTGGTCGAGCTGGTCGGGCGGATCGATTTGGTCGGCGAAGCACCGCTGCATGTACCGCTGATAGGTGGCACTGGTGTTGTTTAGACCGAACGACATGGTCATGTAGTAGTACGAACCATACGGGGTGATGAAGGAGGTCGCGACCTGGTCAGACTCTTTCATCGCGATCTGGTGATAGCCCGAGTAGGCATCGAGAAAGGAGAGGATTTTGCATCATGAGGTGGAGTCGACTATTTGATCTATGCGTGGTAAATGAAAATGATCCTTGGGACACGCCTTTTTAAGGCCAGTATAGTCAACACAGATTCTCCACTTCCCATTGTTCTTTTTTATAAGACCAGGATTAGCAAGCCAGTCGGAGTGGTACACTTCTTTGATGAAACCAGTTGCCAGGAGTTTAGCAATCTCCTCGGCTATAGCCCTGCGCCTTTCGTCGTCAAAACGGCGCAGGCGTTGTTTGATGGGCTTTGAGCCCGGGGCGATGTGTAGTGCGTGCTCGGTGACCTCCCTCGGTATGCCTGGCATCTTAGAAGGCTTCTATGCGAAGACATCCTGATTTGCGTGCAAGAAGTCGATGAGCTCGCCTTCCTATTTGGTCGGGAGCTTGGTCCCGATCCACACCATCTTGGTCGGGTCGCGACCTCCACCGCCTTGGTCTCCTCGGTCGGACGGAAGGCGCTCGTGGAGGTCGACTCGTTGTAGTTAGGGACCGCCAGCGCGGCTGCATTCCCGAGCTTAGGGAGCTCGGCGGAGTTGATGATGCCAGTGGTGAGCTCATAGTGCTCGCGGTCGCACATGTAGGCGTGCGAGAAGGTGCTACCCACGGTGATGACGCCGTTCGATCCCAGCATCTTCAGCTGGAGGTATGTGTAGTTGGGGTCTTCCATGAACTTGGTGTAGCATGGCTGCCCCAGGATGGCATGGTAGGACCCCAGAAAGTCCACCACCTCGAAGGTCAGGACCTCCATGTGGAAGTTGGCGCGGTCACCAAACGTGACGGACAAGTCGATCTGCCCGAGCGGGTACGCCTGCGCCCCCAGGATCACGCCATGGAAGGGTGAGCTCACGGGACGGAGCTCCGACCGGAAAACGTCGAGGGTCTTGGCCTACAAGATGTTGAGGCCACTGCCCCCGTCCATCAGCACCCTGTTGAGGCGCTTCTTTCCGACGATGGGGATGACGACGAGCGGGTAGCGACCCGATCAGGGGATGTTGGGAGGATGGTCCCTCTGGTCAAATGTGATCAGGGAGTCCAACCAGTGAAGGAAAGAGGGGATGGCTGACTCGGCGGTACATACCTCTCGATAGCGCACTTTGTGCGGGCGCTTGCTGTGGTCGGCGTCAGGCCCTTTGAAGATCATGAGGCATCCCTCGGGGTCGGGGAAAGCATCTCCATCCTTGCCCCCCCTTCACCTCCCCTCCTAGCCACGTCCTATTTGCCTTTGCCCTCCTTTGGCTTGGCGGCTTGCCGCAGGAAGCGCTTGAGGAGCTCGTAGTCCTTGTAGAGGTGCTTGACGGGGTAGGTGGGGTTGGTGCACGGGCTCTCCATGAGCTTGTCAAAGTGATCGGGCTGGCCTTATTGGGGCTGCTTGCCCAGGCGCTCGGTCACGGCGACCAAGGTCAGGTTGGTCGGTCGACGCCTGTCCTTCTTGTTCTTCTTGCCCCTCTGGGTGGAGGGGCCCTCATCCTGGACTTCGTGCTTGGCCTTGCCCTTGTCTCAACTGCCACTGAAGACCGCCTCGACCGCCTCCTCGCCGGAGGCGTGGTTTGTGGCGACGGCAAGCAGGTCGCGGGTGGTCCAGGGCATCACCAGCTGAGCTTGTGCACCAGGGACTTGCAAGTCATCCCGGAGAGAAATGCACTAACGACGTCCACGTCGATGACATTAGGAAGGGAGTTGCACTGCCTCGAGAACCTGCGGATGTAATCCCGCAAGGACTCATTAGGCTCCTGCTTTCAACTCTTGAGGTCCCAAGAGTTCCCGGGACGGACGTACGTCCCTTGGAAGTTCCCGACGAAGATCTTCTTAAGGTCCGCCCAGTCATGGATGCTATTGGGCAGAAGGAATTTGAGCCATGCCTGAACAAACCCCCCTACGCAGATGGGGAGGTACTGGATGATGAAGTAATCATCATCCACTCTGCCGGCTCGGTAGGTGAGCCAGAAGTCTTTGTGCCATACACCGGGGTTCATCTCCCAAGTGTACTTGGCGATGTTGGTGGGTGGTCAGAAGCATTGTGGTAATGGCGCTTTCTAGATGCGGTGACCACAAGCCCGTGGTCCCGGGCCATCCGGGCTGGGACTCTGGTCACTGTACCGGTCGCTCAGTCCGCCGCCACGCCTAGGGTGCGTCTCCTCGTACTCCTCGGCGAGCCAGTTGGGGCCCACGCGGCCCGCGCTCACCGCCACCCGGTGGACGTCGGCGTCATGCCAAGCCAGGCGTCGGGTGTTGATGCTGCTGCGAGCATCATGGTTCGGCCTGAGCTGCTCGCGGACATGCGGTCGTCGTGGAGCAGGTGCCGAGTCCGGTTGCGGTGCGACCGCGGCACCCTGCCCCGCTCGAGGCGGTTGCCGTGGTGGACGGACGGAGTGATTCGACTGGTGCGGCCCTAACACCCTAGTCGGGCAAGAGGCAGCGTACCGCTGCCGCGATGCGGATCTCTCCGCCTGTTGGACGGCGGCGGTCTCCACAAGTGCCCATAGGTTCCGGTGGATCGCCTACTCCTGGGGGTCGGCGGGCTCGGGGAGGTTGTGTAGTAGCATTGCTGTGGCAGCGATGTTATGGCTAGCCTGAGCGAACTGAGGGAGATCATCTCCCCCGGCCAGGATGTTGCGCTGGACCTGGTGGGCGCGGCCTGGAGCGCCACTTGCCGGGTTGTGTGCATGCGGCTCAAAGCGTTGCGCTGGGCGCGATGGTGCAGATGGATGCTGGCTCCGCCTACGCTCGTCGCCGTGCTCCTGTGCGTGTGCCCAGGCCTCCACGTGATGGTCCGAGGGGGGTGAGTTTGCTAGGCCCCCACTACCTCCGGTGGCTGTCCCGGGGCATCCGCCATGGCGCACTCCTGGGACAGGGGATGGCTAGGTGCCATAAAGTCACAGATGCTGGAGCCGTCGCTCTTGACCTCTTCGTCGCAGAGGTCGTGTGAAGCGTCCCCACATAAGTAGAGACTAAATGTGATACAAATATCAGTCCCAGGAGGCTGATAACACATTTATTCGACAGATAATTCAGTTACCGTACAACTCCCGAGGGAGTGGGCGTGAAAGCCACGCAGCGATAAACAATAAATAGATAACGGCGGCTAACCAAGCGACTGCCAAGAGACAGCACTCGGGACTACACGGCAGCAGCAGCATCTTGGGCAGGGCAACACCACAGGCAGCGTCGGGTGCGGACACAACCTCTACTCGAGGTCTTCTGCGACGAACTCAGGGTCTTCTTCTGTAGCAGTGAAGCAAGGGTGAGTACTAACGTACTCAACAAGTCCAACCCCATCCACGGAGGGGATACAAGCAAGTTTATGCACAAGTACAACAAGGAGAGGCTAGGGTTTATTTTTGCGGAAAAGCTAATTTTTAACACATGCAGGGGATCGTTTTCGAAAGGATTTTTGTAAAGTTTCCTTTAATACCCGAAGTACTGAGTGGGGTTGATCCTACACAAAGGATCCAAGCTTTTATCGCTATCGGACTCCCCGTCCGTCATAGCGCACGGCACAACTGCCGGACTCTTCTGAAATTCCACACACACACACACACACACACACTCATGACATTCTTGCCCAAACACTAGTTATGTGACCAAGCCGTAACTCGTCCAATTCCGTGGACACGGCTACCCGGATAGGTTTTAACTCTGCAGAGGGTGTACACTTTTCCCACAAGTAGGGTACCGTAACGCAATCACCTTAGTGACGGTACGGATCCTAACCAAGCCATTACCCACCTTAGCTAAGACTGGCTAGTTCCCACGGAACACCCAAGGGGTCCACGGCTCATTCAGGAGACCGCAACCGGGACTCAAGTCACCAAGATCTTAATCCTTTTCCGTGGGTTCCCGTTGCTCACCAGCACTCCTGAGGACTAACCATCCAGCTAGTGGGATTTATGCTAAGCCGTTGCCCATACAACGGTCGAGTGGTTGCACGATAGTGGAATTAGGCAAGATGACACATTAACTCGGTCCTTAATTATGACCGGATGGATATCTCCCAACATTGCTCAACCACCAAGGTACGAGCACAACGACTGGGTATCCCACACAAGGAACACCCATCCATCCTGTCCACACATTTCTTTTCCCGAACCAAAAAGCCATTATTCTTACTTGGACACACACACACACCTTAATTTCCTGAATACATCATTGTAATAAAGTTTGCATTTGAGTAACAGAGTCCTAAGCGTTCTAGCAGCGTTTATCAACTAAACAGAGCGAGTCATATTTAGAGATAAGCATAGGACAACAAGGAATGTTCATAACAATCAAGGGGTGGCTATCCAACCATGTCTTGCGATAAAATAATATGCATTTTGTAAAACAGGCCAATAGGTGGTGTTTGAAAAACTAGGTATTAAGTATGCATCAAAAGGGTAAGGTTGGACTTGCCGTCTTCAAAGCCTTCTGGGAGTTCCGGCTCGCGGTACTGGTCCTCGGGCTCGGGCTCGCGGTCAAACTCTTCCTCGGGCTCCTCCTCAGGCAATCCGCGATCTACGGCACACACAAACAGACACACAAATAAATAAAAGAGAAAACGGTTTTTAACCGGGAGCTCCGAACATGAAATGCGGACGGAAAATAGGTAGAGGGATTATTTGTCAAATCTTCCTCGCAAAAGCGAAAGTATTCTGGA
>NC_028458.1:16771415-16810956 GCF_000263155.2 Setaria italica | reverse complement strand
AGGGCCGGCGGCCGTCCGGCCGGGCGGGCGGGGCTCCGCCGGCGGCGAGCCTCGGGCCGGAGGCGGCGGTGGAAGGGAGCTCCATTTGGTTACTTACTTTGGGGGCTCGAGTAGGGGAAGGGGTGTGGCCGGCGGCGGGTCTTGGCGGCGGTGGTGGTGGCTCGGGTGGTGGAGGTGCCGGCGGCGGCGGCTTGTGTGGCGGCGGTGGTTTGCGGTGTAAGAGGATGGAGCGGGGGTGGAGGAGACGGCCGGGGCGGTGCCCCTTTTATAGGCCGGAGGGGTGGCGTGCAAGCCGGCGGCAGGGGTGGGGGTCCGGCCGGCGGACGGCGTACGGCGGGGTAGGGGCCGGGCACCCGAGTCGATGGCGTGGGCGGCGGAAGGTGGCGTCGCGGTGGCCGGCACGGCAAGGAGCGGGTCCGGCGGCGTGCGGGAGGTAGGGGACCGGGGAGATGGCGCGTCGGCCTGGGCGGGCGGCGGGCCAGACCGGCCGGGAAACCGGCACCGGCGGCGGCACGTGGCCCGGTGCGGGCCCCAAGGCGGCCGGGCGGCGTGGCGCCAGTGAGCGCACGCGCCGGTGGGAGTAATGGCGCCGGGCCAGGCGGAGGAGTGGCGCCAGTGGGTGGGGCGCCGGGTGCCAGGAGAAGAAAGGAGAGAGAGAAGGAGGGAGGAAGAAGAAAGGAGAAGGAGGAAGAAAGAAGAAGGAAAAAGAAAAGGAAAGAAGGGAAGAAAAAGAGAAAGAAAAAGGGGGAGACCGGCGGCACTCGCGGCACGCGGTCGGAGCACGCGCACGGCGTCTGACACCGGCACGCGGCGAGATTCGCGGGCACAGATAAAAAGACAGGTGGGGGGTCGGCATGGGTACCGGGACGGCGAAATCGCCGGGGAGGTTTCCGATTTCCGGGAGCTCAGCGGTAAAAAGATTTTAAAGACAGTTTTGAACGGGTGATTTTAGTTAGTGATTTTTGCGGGCGTTACAAACCTACCCCACTTAAATTGAATCTCGTCCTCGAGATTCGACTGAGTCCTGAAGAGATGGGGAAATTCCTTCTTTAACGCGTCCTCGCGTTCCCACGTGGCCTCTTCTTCGCCATGCCTGCTCCACTGTACTCTGCAGATCCGGACTGCTGTATTCCTTGTCCTTCTGGTGACAGTGTCCAAAATCTTGACAGGTACTTCTTGATACCGAAGGTCCTTTTCTAGGTCTATTGTTTCCACCGGTACTTGTTCCTCCGGTACTCTCAAGCATTTTCTTAGCTGGGAGACATGGAATACCGGGTGTATATCCGACATTTCTTCGGGCAGTTGGATACGGTATGCTACGGCTCCCACTCTCTTTAACACCTGGTACGGTCCAATGTACCGAGGGGCTAGCTTTCCTTGCACCTGAAACCTTCGCGTACCCCGAATCGGGGATACCTTGAGGTAGACAAAATCTCCCTCTTTGAAGCACAATTCTCGTCTTCTTTTGTCAGAGTAGCTCTTTTGTCTGGACTGTGCAGCCTTTAACTTCTCTCGGATTTCTGCTACACGGTATTCTGCTTCCTTGATAAAAGCTGGTCCGACCAGGGAACGTTCTCCGACTTCTGACCACATCAGAGGGGTCCGACACTTTCTACCATAAAGGGTTTCAAATGGTGACATGCCTAGACTGGCTTGGTAACTATTGTTGTATGAGAACTCTGCATAGGGTAGACTTTGTTCCCAATCCTTTCCATAGGTGAGGACACACGCTCTTAACATATCTTCTATGATCTGATTTACCCGTTCGGTTTGGCCATCGGTCTGGGGGTGATAAGCTGAACTAAAATCCAGTTTGGTGCCCATGGCTTTGTGTAAGCTCCTCCAAAACCTAGAGGTGAACTGAGTTCCTCTATCTGAGACGATCCGGCTGGGCACACCATGCAACTTCACTATGTTGTCGATGTAGAGTCGAGCCAGTCTTTCCCCACCGTAAGTGGTCCGTACGGGCAGATAGTGAGCCACCTTGGTGAGTCGGTCTACTATTACCCATATGGAGTCATTTCCTTTCTGGGTTCTGGGCAAGCCTACTACAAAATCCATGCCAATCTCATCCCACTTCCACACCGGGATAGGCAAGGGTTGTAGCAAGCCGGCTGGCTTCTGGTGCTCGGCCTTGACTCTTTGGCAGGTATCGCACCGGGCGACGAACTGAGCTATGTCTGCCTTCATCCCGTTCCACCAGTATTTCTGTTTTAGGTCCATGTACATCTTAGTGGATCCGGGGTGAATGGAGTATGCTGAGTTATGGGCTTCATCCATGATGGTCTGCCGGAATTCTCCGTCCTTTGGGACACAAATTCTGTTCTTATACCACAAGGTTCCCTTGTCATCTACCCTGAAGTCCGGGGCTTTATTTTCTCCGGTCTGCTTGCGGATTTTTACTAGATCTTGGTCTGAACCCTGGGCTTCTCGGATTTTATCCTCCAATGTGGGCTGGATGCTTAGCCTACGGCTAGCATTCTGGGGAACGATGTGCACATTCAACTGGGCCATTTCCTCACGTCAACGGGCATTCTCGGGTCCGGGTTGTCCATAGGGCTTTCTGCTTAGGGCATCAGCTACCACATTAGCTTTGCCGGGGTGGTAATGGATTTCCAGGTTGTAGTCCTTTACCAGCTCTAGCCACCTCCTCTGCCTTAAGTTCAGATCAGGTTGGGTAAAGATGTACTTTAGGCTCTTGTGGTCGGTGTAGATTTCACACTTATTCCCAATCAGATAATGTCTCCAGATCTTGAGGGCATGCACTACGGCTGCAAATTCTAAGTCATGGGTTGGGTAGTTCTGCTCATGGGGCTTAAGCTGTCGGGAAGCATATGCCACGACCTTCCCATCCTGCATGAGGACACAGCCTAATCCTTGTCGAGATGCATCGCAGTAGATGACGAAGTCTCGCTGGATATCTGGCAAGGTCAGCACTGGGGCTGTTGTCAATCTTCTCTTCAGCTCCTGGAAACTCCGCTCACATGACTCGGTCCAGGTGAACCTCTTGTCCTTCCTGAGCAGCTCGGTCATGGGCCGGGCTATCTTGGAGAATCCCTCAATAAACCTCCGATAATATCCAGCTAGACCCAGGAAACTTCTGATTTCACTCACATTAGTGGGCTGCTGCCAGTTGGATACGGCTTCCACCTTCTCAGGATCAACTGCTACTCCTTCCGCGGTCAAGATATGACCAAGGAATGCCACTTTCTCAAGCCAAAATTCGCACTTGCTGAATTTAGCATAGAGTCGGTGGGCTCTTAATTTTTCCAAGACCACCCGTAAGTGGTGTTCATGTTCTTGAACACTCTTGGAGTAAATAAGTATGTCATCAATAAAGACTACGACAAACTTATCTAACTCGTCCATAAACACCTTGTTCATGAGGTTCATGAAGTAAGCAGGTGCATTGGTCAATCCAAAGGACATCACTGTAAACTCAAATTGACCATAGCGGGTGACAAAGGCGGTCTTCGGGATGTCGCTCTCCTTGATCTTGAGCTGATGATACCCCGATCTCAGATCTATCTTGGAGAAATACTTGGCTCCCTTTAGTTGGTCAAACAAGTCATCTATTCTAGGGAGGGGGTACTTGTTCTTAATGGTGACCTCATTTAATGCGCGATAATCCACGCACATCCTCATACTCCCATCTTTCTTCTTGACAAAAAGCACTGGGGCTCCCCATGGGGATGAGCTGGGCCTGATAAAACCACTCTGTTGCAACTCTCCCAATTGTTTCTTCAGCTCGGCTAACTCTGGGGCTGCCATTCTATAGGGTCTCTTGGCTATAGGGGAGGTTCCGGGGACAAGGTCAATTACGAACTCTATGTCTCTGTCAGGGGGCATTCCAGGTAACTCCTCGGGGAAGACATCCGGGTATTCACTCACTACCGGGACTTCTTCTATGGTCTTGGCCTCCATGCTGAACACCATGGGGTCTGGGCCACTTCCCTTAGTGTGGCAAGTAATTTGCACACCATCTCGATTTGTCAAGTGCACCACCTTATCAGCACACCCTATATGACCGTCATGTAGGCTTAACCAATCCATTCCAAGGATCACATCTATTTTCCTTAGACTTAAGTACTACTAGATCCGCTAGAAATTCTACCCCACTTAAATTGATCCTTACCCGGGAACAGCCTAGTCGACACTGAATGTCGGCCCCAGGGGTCCGGGTTAATAGGGGTAACTTTAGTAGTACTGTAGGTATATGATGTTTCTCCACAAAACTTGAGGATATGAAGGAATGTGATGCTCCAGAATCGAAAAGTACTGTTGCCAGGACTGAGCTGACTAGGAACTCACCGAGTACCACGCCCTGAGCGTCGCGAGCCTCCTGCGCGCCGATGTGGTTGACGCGGGCTCGACCAAATGACTGCTGGGGCGGCCTCATCTGCTGGCTGTTGTTGTTGCTGGGGTTGCCACTGCTGCGGACTGGCACACGGTTGGCTCCTGACAATGCGGTCCTGGGCCCAGCTACTGAGTTGGACAAGGCTGATGCTGCTGGCTTGTTGGCATAGGGGCAGTTGGCGATGAAATGCCCTGGCTCCCTGCAGTTGAAGCATGCCCTACTATTACTGGTGACCTGGCTGGCGCTGCTCTGTGGGGCCTTGATGGAGTTCTGGCTCCGGAACGGGGCAGCAGTCTGGTGTGAGCCAGGTGTTTGGGACTGGGTCCGATAATGCATGGGGGCTTGGGATCTGGGCAAGGGATGACCGAAGCTCCTTGGCTTCTGGAATCGGTCCTGCTGGTGTGCCTTGTTTTCCAGGAACCGACGCTTGTTGTCCCTCCGCTCTTCTGCCTTGGCCCTCTCAGTCAAGATGGCCATGTTCATCAAGGTGTTGAAGTCGGGGTAGATCTGGGGAGTGAGCAGGGTTCTCAGCTCCGCGTTCAAGCCCTTCTTGAACATGTCCTGCTTCTTCTCATCCTTGTCCACCTCCTCTGGAGCATAACGGGCCAGCTCCATGAACTGGAAGGTGTACTCCTCCACAGATCGGTTGCCCTGGCGGAGTTCACGGAACTCATCCGCCTTGCGCTTCATGGTAGCGGCGGGGATGTGGTAGCGACGGAATTCCGTCACGAACTCATCCCAGGTGATAGTGGAGGCATCCTGGGCAGCCGAGCAGTAGTTCTCCCACCAGGCTAGGGCAGTCCCAGTGAGCTGGTGGGCAGCCAAGAGGACTTTGTCCCTGCTCTCACACCCAAAGGGTTCCAGCTTCCTCTGGATGACGCGCAGCCAGTCATCCGCGTCCAGAGGGTTGACAGACCCGCCAAAAGTGGGTGGCTTGGTCCTGAGGAAGTCCGTCAACTTCTCATTCATATTCTGCCCGCGGGGCCTCTGGCGGGTAACGGCGTTGGCTAGAGCTTCCAGCAGAAGGGTCTGGTTGTTCATCACTTGAACCAGATCGATGACTGGTGGGGGCGGTGGCTGCTGTGTTCCCACTTGGCTTTCTCCCCTTCCTTCTGGCTGGCTTACTTCCTGCTCCTCAGGGAGTACCGCCGGGGGTGGCTCCTGCCTTTCAGGCTGCCTCTCTGCACTGGGGGAGGCATGAGCCTGACTTGGGGAAGTCCTGGTGGCACGCTTGGGCGGCATCTGCAGATTGAGTGAGACCTTTTTATGAGAGTATGATTTGGATTTTTAGTGATCTTTAAAGTGATTATTTCGTATTTTTGAAGAGACAGAATCCACCTCCTGTCGACAAACACACAGACTAACAAGCAACAAGCACAAACGATTTTATTTATTTTGCCACGGGGGTACAACACTACTGGGGGTAAGGCCAAAACACGCACTACACGACCGGTTACAACGACACAACTGGAGGGTACCACTCTAAACTGCGGACCATGACGGCTTCATTCCTTGAGTAATACGGGTTGGGCACACTACTCGCGGGGCGAGTCTTCTCCCTGGACTGAGTGGTCTTCCAATGGAAGGAGTAGGGCCGGCACCTCATCCTTCAGAGTCCCGCCCGTGGGAGGGGTCTCGGGGACCACTCCATCCGACACCTCGGAGTTCCTTTCTGAAGGTGGTGGTGCCGGGGTGACATCCGGGCTCTTCCGCTTACTGGGTCCTGGGGCAATGGGGATCCCTTCGAGGATCGGGGCCTCGTCATCCTCGATGGCCACCATCCTCCTTCTGGCACGAATGGTGAGGTGGGCATCCTTCAGTTCCTTGGTGTGCCGATCCTCAGCCTCCTTGAGAGCCTCAACGGCAATGGCCTCGTTGCTTTGAGCGGCCGCGGCTCGAGCTTCGGCAGCGGCTAATTTCACCTGAAGCCTCCTCACCATGATTTCTGCGTCCTCGGCCCTACGGAGTTGCTGCTTCAACTTAGCAGCCTGCTCATCGTAGAGCTCATCCAAGGTGAGAAGGTAGGCAGCAATGTGTAGCACAGTGGGGTCATCCTCGCGCTGTCCACGTCCTTCCAAGGTCCGAACCCGGGCCAGCCAAACCGGGCGGTTCTTCTTGACAGGCGGGTAGAACCTCATCGGAGTGCGGCCAATGTGCCTCTCATAGATCTGGCACAGGAAACGGAGGGCCTTCCGGGCTGCCACTTGATAAGTATCCTTGTGTCGGAAGCCGGTGGCGGTCACGTTCCATGGCTGGATATCCGGATAGCGGCTGCTCCGCCCGATGTAGATAATCATCTCACACCGAGGGGTCCCGTGGTCCTCGTACTCCCTGCTGGTGTACTCCGGACGCTCGTAAATCCCAAGGCGGTCCATGCAGGCGAACAGCAATCTGGGAAAACCAGGCTCCTCCAGGCAGTGGTTGTTGACCCATCCTTCCTCGGCCATCTGGAAAAGATCCGGGGCACAAATTAGTTTTCCAATAGAGCAAAGGTAGGAAGAAATTTTGTAATTCTTTTGTTTTGGTCAAAAAGGGCTATTCCGGTCCTAAGGTCGCGTCCTACAGCCAACGACGGCTCTGATACCACCTGAAGCGTCCCCACATAAGTAGAGACTAAATGTGATACAAATATCAGTCCCAGGAGGCTGATAACACATTTATTCGACAGATAATTCAGTTACCGTACAACTCCCGAGGGAGTGGGCGTGAAAGCCACGCAGCGATAAACAATAAATAGATAACGGCGGCTAACCAAGCGACTGCCAAGAGACAGCACTCGGGACTACACGGCAGCAGCAGCATCTTGGGCAGGGCAACACCACAGGCAGCGTCGGGTGCGGACACAACCTCTACTCGAGGTCTTCTGCGACGAACTCAGGGTCTTCTTCTGTAGCAGTGAAGCAAGGGTGAGTACTAACGTACTCAACAAGTCCAACCCCATCCACGGAGGGGATACAAGCAAGTTTATGCACAAGTACAACAAGGAGAGGCTAGGGTTTATTTTTGCGGAAAAGCTAATTTTTAACACATGCAGGGGATCGTTTTCGAAAGGATTTTTGTAAAGTTTCCTTTAATACCCGAAGTACTGAGTGGGGTTGATCCTACACAAAGGATCCAAGCTTTTATCGCTATCAGACTCCCCGTCCGTCATAGCGCACGGCACAACTGCCGGACTCTTCTGAAATTCCACACACACACACACACACACACTCATGACATTCTTGCCCAAACACTAGTTATGTGACCAAGCCGTAACTCGTCCAATTCCGTGGACACGGCTACCCGGATAGGTTTTAACTCTGCAGAGGGTGTACACTTTTCCCACAAGTAGGGTACCGTAACACAATCACCTTAGTGACGGTACGGATCCTAACCAAGCCATTACCCACCTTAGCTAAGACTGGCTAGTTCCCACGGAACACCCAAGGGGTCCACGGCTCATTCAGGAGACCGCAACCGGGACTCAAGTCACCAAGATCTTAATCCTTTTCCGTGGGTTCCCGTTGCTCACCAGCACTCCTGAGGACTAACCATCCAGCTAGTGGGATTTATGCTAAGCCGTTGCCCATACAACGGTCGAGTGGTTGCACGATAGTGGAATTAGGCAAGATGACACATTAACTCGGTCCTTAATTATGACCGGATGGATATCTCCCAACATTGCTCAACCACCAAGGTACGAGCACAACGACTGGGTATCCCACACAAGGAACACCCATCCATCCTGTCCACACATTTCTTTTCCCGAACCAAAAAGCCATTATTCTTACTTGGACACACACACACCTTAATTTCCTGAATACATCATTGTAATAAAGTTTGCATTTGAGTAACAGAGTCCTAAGCGTTCTAGCAGCGTTTATCAACTAAACAGAGCGAGTCATATTTAGAGATAAGCATAGGACAACAAGGAATGTTCATAACAATCAAGGGGTGGCTATCCAACCATGTCTTGCGATAAAATAATATGCATTTTGTAAAACAGGCCAATAGGTGGTGTTTGAAAAACTAGGTATTAAGTATGCATCAAAAGGGTGAGGTTGGACTTGCCGTCTTCAAAGCCTTCCGGGAGTTCCGGCTCGCGGTACTGGTCCTCGGGCTCGGGCTCGCGGTCAAACTCTTCCTCGGGCTCCTCCTCGGGCAATCCGCGATCTACGGCACACACAAACAGACACACAAATAAATAAAAGAGAAAACGGTTTTTAACCGGGAGCTCCGAACATGAAATGCGGACGGAAAATAGGTAGAGGGATTATTTTTGGGAAATTTGGATATGGATCGGCGAAAGTATTCTGGAGGATGACGTGGTGAATTTTGGGATTAATTGGAGGAAGTTTGGCACATGAAATGACGGGTTAAACAGGGATTAGGGGCTTAAACGGAGGTTTAGGGCTGATTTTTAATGAACCAGGGACCTATTTGTAGTTTCTTTCGGAAGTGGAGGGGCTTATGTGTAATTTGGGGAAACTTGGGGGTTAGATCGGAATTCTTGGAGTTTTGACTCCTTCTTCTTCCAGGAAACAGAGGAAGAGAGAGGGAGAGAGAGAGAGAGGGCCGACGGCCGGCCGGCCGGGCGGGCGGGGCTCCGCCGGCGGCGAGCCTCGGGCCGGAGGCGGCGGTGGAAGGGAGCTCCATTTGGCTACTTACTTTGGGGGCTCGAGTAGGGGAAGGGGTGTGGCCGGCGGCGGGTCTTGGCGGCGGCGGTGGTGGCTCGGGTGGTGGAGGTGCCGGCGGCGGCGGCTTGTGTGGCGGCGGTGGTTTGCGGTGTAAGAGGATGGAGCGGGGGTGGAGGAGACGGCCGGGGCGGTGCCCCTTTTATAGGCCGGAGGGGTGGCGTGCAAGCCGGCGGCAGGGGTGGGGGTCCGGCCGGCGGACGGCGTACGGCGGGGTAGGGGCCGGGCACCCGAGTCGATGGCGTGGGCGGCGGAAGGTGGCGTCGCGGTGGCCGGCACGGCAAGGAGCGGGTCCGGCGGCGTGCGGGAGGTAGGGGACCGGGGAGATGGCGCGTCGGCCTGGGCAGGCGGCGGGCCAGACCGGCCGGGAAACCGGCACCGGCGGCGGCACGTGGCCCGGTGCGGGCCCCAAGGCGGCCGGGCGGCGTGGCGCCAGTGAGCGCAGCGCCGGTGGGAGTAATGGCGCCGGGCCAGGCGGAGGAGTGGCGCCAGTGGGTGGGGCGCCGGGTGCCAGGAGAAGAAAGGAGAGAGAGAAGGAGGGAGGAAGAAGAAAGGAGAAGGAGGAAGAAAGAAGAAGGAAAAAGAAAAGGAAAGAAGGGAAGAAAAAGAGAAAGAAAAAGGGGGAGACCGGCGGCACTCGCGGCACGCGGTCGGAGCACGCGCACGGCGTCTGACACCGGCACGCGGCGAGATTCGCGGGCACAGATAAAAAGACAGGTGGGGGGTCGGCATGGGTACCGGGACGGCGAAATCGCCGGGGAGGTTTCCGATTTCCGGGAGCTCAGCGGTAAAAAGATTTTAAAGACAGTTTTGAACGGGTGATTTTAGTTAGTGATTTTTGCGGGCGTTACATCGTGGGAGGAGGCGGGGGCGTAGCCCGCCATCCCCACGAACTCGGATGTGAGAGGGGGCGGCGTTATGGCCCTCCGAAGCCCCCGTGCATACGCGTCTGCAGGGGACGCGAGGCTGTAGGGGAACCGGCCGCGTGGCGAGCGTAGCGGAGACAGCGGGGTCCCTCCATAGAGCTGGTGGAAAGTGTTGAACAGTGAGTACAATATGATGTTTACATCACTCACCGTGGGGTTCGAGCCCAACGCAGACTCGAGGCGGAGCGCGAGCACCTCGACGTTGAGGTCATCTCGCGGACCAGGGTCCGTGGAGGGCGCTCCTCCTCCTGAGGACGCTGGGGCGGGTGCCTCCTCGCGGAGGCGAAGTACACTGAGCTGGTCGGTGACGAAGTCTAGGCTCCTGAAGCGGAAGGTCTGGAGTGGCGTGAAGACGAGAGGAACCCACATCCCCCCGAGCGGGGGCGCGGGAAACTCCAGCAAGCCGAAGCTAATTGCATCGCTCGAGCTCGCCATGCTGAAAGTGGCAGGAAGGTGGGCCATCCGATGACCAAATACGCAAACACACGGCGTGCTCCCCACGGACGGTGCCAACTGCCGGTGCGAAATCTGGCCGACTAGTAAATATTGTAGTTTTGCCGTGCGTTAGATCGGATATGGCCTAGCACATAATGACATAGGATGTATAGTGGTTCGGGCAATGGGCCCTACGTCCAATCGGGGGCAGTCAGTCGACTATATTATTGAGCCCAGGTGCTCAAAGTTTGCAGTGGGGGTACAAACGAGAGAGGGATGAGAGGGGGTGTCCGAGATCGGGTCGTGCTCTGGTCTGAGTGCGAGAGAGTGACTGAGGACTCAGACGTGCGCTATGTGTTCGAGAGTGTGTACACGTATGGAATGAGTGGAAGTGTCTGCCTGCAACATGTAGAGGGTCCATCCCCTTTTATAGTACAAGGGGACGGTCTTACAAGTCAGAGAGAGAGAGTGTGGGCGTCGTCTAGTTTTGTCGAGGCCCACGTCGTCGAGTACGGTATGGCCGCCGTCCTCGGTCCTTGTTCATCCCGTCAGGCCATTCCGTTGTGGTAGGTAGGTTGTGGCGGCACTGTACGGGGTGTGCGCAGGGCGTGGTGCGGTACGGTTCTTCATACGGTGGTTAACTTGGGCGCTTTCTCTTATCCGTTCCTCCTGCTCCCTGGGCCTACACCGAGCGGGCGTTGCGGTCAGTTGTCCTAGTTGGTCCCGACCGTGTTGGTCAGGGGGAGTAGTGTGCGTGGTACGACGCATCCCGGTTGGGGAACCTCAGTCGGAGTCGGACTGTAGTCCCAACCCCGACCGAGCCCGCTTTGTCGAGGCCCTGACCAGGCCTCCTGGAGGCTTCGGTCGGTGGCTGGATCTTGGTCTCGGCCTGGCGCTGTTTTGCTGGGCCGCGTCTCCTATTGGGCCAAGCGTTGCGGGAATGCGGTCCTATTGGGAACCCCGGGTCTATGGACCCATCAGAGGGAGTATAGTCTTTGCCATTGAACATTGGTCTGTAGGTGGCGTACTACAACAACCTTAATAATATTACTAATTGGAGATTTTTTTGCTCCATGTTACACTTCTCATGTGATTCACGTGCTAGAAAAGAGATAATAAATTATAAAAAATCTTAAAATTAGAAACAACAATCCAATTCGGTAGCTTTAGTTTCGTTATGGACGGTATTAACGATTAGATATGTTATATTTTTAGACCCAATACCTTTTAGAAGAAATAAAATATTACACAATTATGGTGCCATAACTAATAACATACAAAAGGGACAATTGTATTTGTTCTTGATCTCCTTTTTCCGAGCAAATGTTTGTCAGGTCAATTCTAATGGTAAATTTTATTTTGATATTTTTCAAGAATGCCATGTCAGCAAAATACTCCGATCCCTCCAATCAATATATCTATCGTTCTAGAAATGTTAACAAAGAAAATCATCTTGTACGTTTTGGGCTTTTCGCTACTCCTTACGCATGCGCCACTACTTTTGGGTGCTGCTGCAGTGCTGCTCCCGGTGGCGAAGAAGTCCAATACCACGCCTCCTCTCTAGAAGAGAGAGGACGGGCGCGCAACCTCTCGAGAGGAGAAAAGGCAGCGCAGACCCGTGCGACCCTAGCGCAGCGCAGACCCGACCCTTCCGTTTCGAGCTCTTTGGACGCACGCGCGGACGTTTGTCGCGGCGTGCCGTCGGCGCCGCCCCACGCGCGCCTCGGGCCCCTCTTCCCTGCTCGGAAGTCGGAACCTGCCGCACCGTCCCACGGGCCACGACGACGGTTCAGGTGCGGCGGAGGGCCGCGGGCGCAGGGAAGCCCCAGGATAATCTCCGCTCCCACTTCCCACCAAGGAAATCCACTCGGATCCCCCATCCCGGCCAACTTTTGCTAGCGGCCTATGCGATTGCGTCCACGCCGCGGCACGGCGGCAGGCTTTCTCCTTTCCTTTCGAGCGAGGCACAGCGGCACAGCGCGGAGCGCACAGCCCTCGTGCTGTCGCTTCTCACATCGTCGCGGCCTCGCGGCTCCGTCAAGACAGGGACGGCACACGGCGCGACCGATGGGCGCCGGTGCGCCGCCTCTTTTTCCACCCTTTTTCTTTTCTCCCCGCCTCTGGCTGCTGGCGCTCGTGCTCGTGCTGGTGCTCCCGTTTCGGTTTGCTTCTGTCTTCTGCATGCCCAAGCGCCACGGGCCACTAGAATTTCTTTTTAGGCCATTATCTGAGCTCCGAGCGAGGTCGGTGCTTTTTCTAATGCCGGGACGACGACAGCGACTCCCGTCACGGCCTGGGGGAAAGCACGTCCGCGTCGCCTCGGACTTTGCTTGAATTCCGCCCTCTCTCCGCCTTCGGAAATGGCACGGGGTAGTGGCCGGTAGAGTGACAGCACACGGCCGCAGGGGCGGACGTTGATGATGTGGAGACAGTGATGGTAAATTGCTAGTGCATGCTCGCTTTTGTTTACCTGACGCTGACGAGTTCCGGAAAGAAGCGGCGGTTCCATGTTCGTTAATTTTTTTCCTTTCGTTTTCAGAATCCACGCATCGATTCGGACCTTCGGAGGATAAAATTCCTCTTTTCTTTTCTTTTTTTTTACGAGGAGGGGATTAAAATTCCTTAGCCACGAGTGCCCAGCTATATTTTTCATTTATCTGTAGGTGTAGAAATGCAGAAACACACACACACACGGGAGAAATAGGCAGCCAAGGAAGGTGACTCGATCGATGGCCTTTCCCGTGGCAGACTGGCAGCCAAGAAAGGAATACCATATCATTGCGCCATACAAGGACGAGCATCCCGTGAGCATACCGCTTCCTTCTCGACTTCTGATGGCTGCGGCGCCTCCAATTTCATAGCTCGATTCATATACTCAAGGTTGCACTATAGATTGCTTGAACTTGTTCGCTACAGGTTGGTGCCGTATCGTCGTTTTCCCCGTCCCAGTCCTAAAAAATCAAGCCTGAAATCTGCAAATGTCCCTACTATATACTATTTACTACTACTACTAGTAGCGTATTGCAGGCCCACGGCATTGAAGACTGCTCGAAGAAGAAACGGCCCGGTTGCAATTGACGAGGTGTTTGAATCTTTGAGCTAAGCTTAGTCTATGTCACATCAAATCTTCGGAGGCTAATTAGGAAGACTAAACATGAGTTAATTATAAAACTAATTACACAGATGGAGGCTAATTTGCGAGATGAATCTATCAAACCTAATTAATCCATCATTAGCAAATGGTTACTGTAGCAGCACATTATCAAATCATGGACTAATTAGACTTAATAGATTCGTTTCGCGAATTAACCTTCATCCGTGCAATGTGTTTTGTAATTAGTTTATGTTTAATATTCCTAATTAGTATCTAAACATTCGATGTGACCGGGACTAAAACTAAGCAAAGGAACCAAACACCCCCTCATCACCAACTCAAAATCCCCTGAAAGAAACCAAACAAAACTAAAAAAAAACTTCGCTTATGTTGGGTGCTGGCAGCTAGCTACAGGATGTAGTCATGTAGGGCTTGCAAGGTCGCCGGCACGCAACCGGTCGGTGGAGCACTGGAGCTAATAGCGCGCGCGCGCACGCTTCGCTGCCCCGTCCACCGGGTTTGGATTGGATCGTCCGTTTCTCTTGCGTTCAATGCTACTTATCGTGATTTCATCAGAATGTGATTGCGTGGTTGGATTTGTAATTGTGTACGCAGACAACAACGGCATGGCACATAGTAGTAAGAAATCCGCATGCACTTGAGCTGCTGCCCCCCATGTCGAGTCGCTGCTACTCGTCCCATGGGCCGCTCCAGAACTGTCTTCGACCCAAGGCCACCACATGCGCGCGCTGGGCCGCGCTCGCCCACCCGCCCGCGCGCGTCTTTTCTCGGCCCAAGCTACCAAAGCGTGTCGGCCCCCCTCGTCGTCGGCCGCCGCGCACGACCACGGCCGGCCGGCCCAACGCGTAGGCTTGTGCGCGTCGTCGTCGTCCAGGCTCCAGGCTCCAGGCTCCAGCAGAGTCCAGACACGTCCTACCAGGCTACCACCATGTGCTCTCGCTCGTAATCCTTCCACGACACCACCCTTCCCCCGCGCTTGGTTCTTCTTCCTCCTCCCCTCCCTTTCCCGTCGCACCGAAGTCCACGCTGTACCCTCCGGTACGGCCGGGCCGTCGCCACCTCCTTCACCCCGGAAAGGTGCCCGTCCCATCCTCCGATCCCGATCCCCGCGACGCCGACCCTTGCTTACCCCAAAAGGCTAGCTACATCGTCCGCGCCACCACCTCCGCCTCAATTCCTCCCTTCACGAGTCCACGACAGCCACCAGTTCTTTCGTCCAATCTCCTTTTTTAAACCCAATCAACAGCAGCGACTAACCAGCCGGTCAGATCGTGTCGTGGTCACGGCGCATTAGCCGCCGACGCCCAGTTGGTTGGGTCTCTGCTCGGCCGGGGAATCTCACTTGCTGTCCAAGCTGCAGCATTTTCTATACCCCTTCTCGCCGGACAGCGCATCGGTGGTTGACAAGAACTGCTCCATCGGAACGTTAACAAAGTGTACCTATAGCCCTATTGGCCGCCATGGACAGGACAGACATGCTACGTCCGCGTACATGCTTCGTACGTGTAGCTATCCCGCACGTGCACCGTTGCATCGAGAATGTGCGTGCTCCCCTACTGAACACGATACGGGTTGCAATTGCAACAAGGGACAGCGCTCCGAACAAATCCAATTGGAAAGTTCAATCTCGAAGAAAGAAAACGTACTTGTTATTGTCAACATGACGAGATCATTTTTTTCCTAATATATGTACATGTACAGCTTTGCCTTATCCTAGATCGCAACTGATTGATGCCGCAGTATTACCTTACCTCGTCGTCATGACGCGATGGCCGGGACGTGATCACATTCTGACAAAGCGTGTGCGGGTTAGGGTTCGTTGACAGACGGCGGGCGTCGCGTCTTGGATTCTCTGCGAGTACCCGATTTTTTCCCCTTTTTTCTATTTGCAACGACGTGTTAGTCTTCTCGGCGAGAAAGCGAGGCCGTAACCGGAGGCGCGCGTTCCGTTCCGCGTGGAGGGGACAGGGGAGGGAGGGGAAGCGGCACGGGAGGAGGCAGCCATGGCCGCGGTGCTCGGCGCGTTCGTGCCGGACACCGCGGTGCGGTGGCGCGGGGTGGTGACGGGGGACGTGGCGAGGCGGATGGGCGTCGCGGCGGAGGCGCGGGCGCTGGCGGGGAGGCTGGAGCGGGTGGGCGCCGCGGTGCGGGACGCCGAGGCGCGCGCCGCGCGCGGGGACGAGGGAGCCGCGCGGTGGCTCGCCAATGCGCGCGCTGCGGCGTACGAGGCGGACGCGGCCGCCGACCGGTGCAGGATCGCGGTGCGCCGGCGCAGGGTCCGGGAGCAGCAGAGCCAGCAGCAGAAGCACCAGCCGCCCCATCACCACCAGGCAAGATCACCACCGCTCCAATTAATTTTCCATGAACTGTGATCAGTGCCCGGTGCAGGTCTGTCGATTGACTCGGCTCTTTTGCCTTTTCCCGTTCGGCGGCAGGCTCTTCCTCGGCTGCTTTCCTCCTGCTGCGAAGCGGACGTGCCCGGCGCCGACATCGCCGCTGACATCAAGAGCCTGAACCGGAAGCTGCAGGTGATCCTCAAGGAGAAGAACCGGCTGCAGCTCCGCTCATTCCTCGGCGACCATCACGCCACGCCCGTGCGGACGGCACTGAGGCACCGGAAATCTCAGGGGACCGGGGCTCCTGACACCGACATCATCGGCTCGAGGATCGAGGATGACGCGGCTGGGCTCGTCCGACAGCTGACGGAGGCGGACGGGGAAGCCGACCGCGCCGTCGTCGCCATCATCGGCCCCGACGGCATTGGCAAGACCGCGCTCGCCACCAAAGTCTACGGCAGCGAGAGGATCCGGCGCGGCTTCGGGGCGAGGTCATGGGTCCGCGTTCCCAGGGAGTACACCGAGGCCGGCCTGCTTTCGCAGGTCATCGACTCGTTCGGCGGCGACACGACGGGCGGCGAGAGCTTCGCCGACCTCGAGAAGACGCTGGCGAGGCTGGTGGGGAAGAGGAGGTTCCTGCTCGTGCTCGACGACGTGCGGTACGGCGGGGTGTGGGAGGACGTGCTGAGGAGGCCGCTCGAGGGCGCCGGGCGCGGCAGCAGGGTGCTCGTCACGGCGCGGCGCGGCAGCATTGCTCGGGAGATGGGCGCCGGCCACGTCCACCGCGTGAAGAAGCTGGCCGCCGACGATGGCTGGCTGCTGCTCCGCGCGGCGGCCCGCGTGGTCGACGGGGACGCGGCCGAGGAGCTGAAGGACGTCGGCGAGAGGATCGCCGAGAAATGCGGCGGTGTGCCGCTGGCGATAAAGGCCGTCGCCGGCGTCCTGAGGACACGGGAGGCGAGCGCCAAGGAGTGGGCGGAGGTGCTCGCGAGCCCGGCGTGGTTGGTGAAGGGGCTCCCTGAAGACGCCATGAAGCCACTCTACCTGTGCTACGACGACCTGCCGTGCCACCTCAAGCAGTGCTTCCTCTACTGCTCGTTGTTTCCGTCCGACCTTACCATGGACAGGCGCGTGCTCGTGCAGCAGTGGGTAGCCGAAGGCTTCGTGCAGATCAGAGCGGATGCCGGCGTCGAGGAGGTGGCCGAGGAGTACTTTGATGAGCTCATCGGAAGGCACCTTCTCCAGCCGGCAGAGGGAGTTGAACATGGTGGCGCCGCGCGGTGCACCATGCACGACATGCTGCGAGCTCTGGCGCAGCTGCTTTCACAGGGCGAGGACTTGACCGGAGACTCGTACCGGCTGCTGGTCGACAGCGATGTCACGTTCGCGCCACGCCGTGTCTCGTTACCGGGAAGAAACCTGGCTGTGGTACTGGAGAAGATTCTGAAGTTAGAGGGGCTAAGAACGCTGCTTCTTAAGAAGAACCCACTGACAATTGAAGGAAGCATCTTCACAAGATTGGAGCATCTGAAAGTCTTGGACCTCAGTGAGACAGCAGTTGAGCTCATTCCGGATAACTTGGGGAACCTTGTCTACCTGAGGTTCCTGAACCTGTCTCACACAAGGATTCAAGCAATCCCAGAATCCATTGGCAATCTGTGGAGCCTGAAATTCCTTCTGCTGAGAGGGTGCAAGTCACTGCACGCCCTGCCAAAAGGGATAGAGCATCTGAGAGGGCTCAGAGACCTTGACCTGGCCGGCACAGTGATCGATGACGCGGCATTCAGGGTGGGCCATCTCAGAAGCCTCACATCACTCCGGTGGTTCGCTGTGACGAGCAAGGAGGCTCGAGCTGCGCAGGATAGGAGCGGGTGGCCTCTGGATGAGCTCAAGAACTTGTCTCAGCTGAGAACACTGCACATACAGAAGCTTGAGAAGACTGCTGGTCGATCAGAGGCAACTGAGATGTCACTTGCAGCCAAGAAAGGCCTCCAGGAGCTCGAGCTGTCGTGCAGCGGCACTGTCAGGCCGCTTCAGACACCGGAGTTGGTCAGAAAGATTGAGGATATCTTCGAAGAGATGAATCCACCATTATGTCTGGAGTCACTGAAGCTTGTAAACTACTTTGGGACAAGGTTCCCAAGGTGGCTGTCAGTGACCTTCCTGCCTAATCTCCGCGATCTCGACATCGTCGGGTGCAACTTCTGCCAGTCTTTTCCTCCATTAGGCCGTCTACCAGAACTGAGATCCTTGTACATAGCAGACTCTTCAGCTCTGAAGGACATAGGTGCAGAGTTCATGGGTACCAACCAACCCCACCAGGTGCCGTTTCCGAAGCTAGAAAACCTGCACTTGCAAGGTCTGCAGCAGCTCAAGATATGGAGAGACATCGAGCCAGGGGCATTGCCATCTCTGCAGGTACTTCAGCTTGAGAGCTGCCCCAAGCTGCAGCATCTTCCTGCTGGCCTCATACATGTGACATCCCTGACTGAGCTGCGCATAGCAGATATGGTGAGCCTTGCGGCTGTGGATGACATAGCTACACTGAGGGAATTGAGCGTTTGGAACACTCCCAGTTTGAAGAGTATATCAAACCTGCCTTCCCTTGAAGACATTAACATGTGCCACTGCCCTGTCCTGGAGATTGTGGAGAACGTCGACAGGCTACAAACAGTGCACATCTTCGATCATGATTTGCAGGAAATGCCCAGATGGATTGAGGCACATGCTTCCAAGCTTCGATCATTGAATTTCACAAGCACAGTTGGGCTACTGAAAAGGTGCTTGGTTGATGGTCCGGACTGGCCTGTGATTAAGGACATCAAGGAAGTTCATGGGTACTCTACTGGTTCCAGTTACATGTACTATACCAGGAACCCTTATATCTTTGAGAACAATGTGAGTGCTGAAGATAACCTCGACATCAACGAGAATTCAGCAGATCCTGATATTGTTGATGATGTTTCAGTTTCATCTTCAGGTACTGGTTACCTAGAAATCAGAGGCTTCTTTGACTCAAAAGCAGTGAAGACAGGAGCTACCAGGACAGAAGACAATGTCTTCCGTACGAACATGGAGAGGTCCATGCCGAGGTTCACTCGCCGTCGCTTGCATAAGCTAGCAGAAGTTGTTCCTGAAGATGACGAGGACGAGGATGGAGCAGATTCAGTTGTGCTGTTTCCTACTGATCAAACCAGAGGTGCAGCAGTTGTGGAGAGAGGTCACCCTGCTGTCAGTGATGTTCATACTAACAATGATGATCTTGGTTCATTGTCAAAAGAGACAACTCAGGAGTCTCGAGCAATCACCAATGATGGAACGCATAATGACACCATTGATAGGTCAGTTTTCACAAGGCGAAGAGGGTCGAAAACACTAAATGATGTTCCTTTTGGTGCTGGCACTAATGCAGATCCTTATGTTACCAAATCTACTGCTTCAATTGGTCGCAACTTGGTCCGAGAAGGGTCTCGAGCAATCAACATTACTGAAATTGATCAAGCTTTGAACTTCAGTACAGCTCGAAGTAAGAAACATACATCCAAGAAAGGAGAAAACGTCGCAGCTGATGTGAACATTGCTGAAGATATTAGTCTAGCTCATTCCAAGCAAGTGACATCCAAAAAAGGAAAAGATTTTGCTGACACCACTACAGCTACTATCTGTTCATCCAGTATGGTCAACATCCAGAAACATGTTAAGAATCAGGATCCAAATTTTGCAAATGGAAGCACAGATGCAACTCCAATGCCAGAAAATCCATCGCGCGAAGAAGCACCCAAGAAAGGGGAAGACGTAACCAGTAGGAGTTTAATCCATGAAGCATCACATAAAGCCTCTATTACTGTAACTACTCAAAGTTTGGACGCCACTTCACTCTGCGGCAAACAACAGTCACCCAACAAAGGGGAAGACGTTTTTGTTGCTCCTTGTGCTGCTAGCGCTGTTGATCAGAAGGAAGACAGTAACATAAATTCACCAGTCAAGCTAAATGATGAAGAATACAAAGCAATCAGTGACACTGAAACTAATTGTGATTTAGGGTCTTGCAAACTGCCCACCAGTTTGGCATTCAGAAAGCAACAGACTGTTTCTGCAGATCCAGGTGATGACCTCACCGCGTCTACGATGAAACTTCTCAGCATGGGGAGTGGAATCTTGGAGAAACCTAGCAGTAAATGTGCTGTTGGCGCAGTAAAAGATTCATCTGTTGAAATAGCCAAGAGAATCACTCCTTGTGTGTCCAGGCCAATGCGCACCATATCTCATGCCATTGATGTCATCGAAGCACCCATGAAGCCACAAGCCAACACGGCAAGCAGATTCCCAACCAACGCGGTGGTGAGCCACGGTGGTACCCAAGACGACGTGCCGTGCTCCATCGACGCCAAGGAAGACGACGACTCTCACCAGGCGCCGAAGGTGTACACGGCCATCTGGGCCGACACCGACACGGATACCCTCCGCGCCCGGTTCCTCGACTCGATGCGGCACCTGCGCAGGATGGCTTCCCGGCGGCGCCACCGGCGGAGGAAGCACTGCTCCAAGAACAAGTGGAACATCGGACCCGAACTGGTGGCCGTCCTCCTGCTAGTCTCCGTGGTGCAGCTGTTCTTCATCCTCTGGTTGTGCCGGAGGCTCCTGAATCAAAAGTAGAAAAAAAAATGTAATTACACTTGTCGTACTTGTGCATTAGATTTACAAACGATTATCGATGATTTTAGATATGTGACTCAGTAGTTAGTACTACGTAGTACATACCTTTGTTTGCGGATTGGGACCTTCCAGATGTAATTTACAATGTGAAGGCAGTGATTCGGCTGGATGCTGACCGGCTCCCAAGTCCCAAGAGGCCAAGACTAGCAACTCCTCCCGAAATATTGTGGCGGGAGAGGCCTGAAATTTAAACAGTCTTGGCGGCAAAATATTTCACTAGCGCGCCGCTGTTCCTCTAGTCCTCTAGCTTGCGCAAGCGTCGAGAGAAAAAGACGAGCCAAAAGCGCGTGTGGGGAACGGAAACGAAGCGAGGAGGTAGCCAGGTAGGGATGAAGCGGCAGCAGCACCGGAAGAATTACCCGAGCGGGATCCGGTCCGCCGGCGGGCAGACCACGCTCCAATCCTTCCTCGTCAAACCCAGGTTGAGGAGAAAATTCACCCGGAGATTTTCTGATTCGCATTCTTCCCAGGAGATTTGTTTTCCCCCTCGGGGTCCAATCCGTGTTCCTCCGTTTTCCGTGCTTCAGGGTTGTTGATGGGGAAATGAAACCCTCGCCGCCGCCGGAGGTGCGGGAGGAGGAGGCGCAGATCTGCCCGCCAGAGCTGCCGAAGCGGGAGATCGTCAGAGTCACCAGGACGACCATCAAGGAGAAGGCGAGAGCGTTCTCGTCGGTGGGTTCCGCGGCGAAGGACGAGGGCGGCGAGGCCGGCGGCGCGGGCGGCGCTCTGAGCGCCGCGGTGTTCAAGCGGTTTCACAGTTCAGCCCCTGTGGCGAGAGCGGAAGGCGGCTGCGCGGAGGCAGGGGAAGACGGCGACGACCTCGGCTTCGGCGGTGTCCGGCTGGACGTCGAGGAGATCGGGGCAGCGAGCCGCCCCGAGCCCAGGAATAAGCGGAAGAACCCCCTCGGTGCGCGCCCAACCAAGCTCGCCTGGCATTCCTCTCGAATCCTTCCCCTCCTATCACGCAGTGTTGACAATGTCAGTCTGTCCAGGCGGCAACGAGGACGGAGGCGACGCAAAGGCCAGGCGCGTGGTGGTTCTCGGCGACGATCCGAGGCCGCGGCCGAGGCCGGCGTGGAGACGGGGGCGCGCGAGGCCCACCCGTGGCGGCGGCGACGGCGGCCGCCCCATGTACAACCACTGTAAGATCGATCCCCCCACCTCCCGAACTCGAACCGTTCGGTTCCGGCAAGGCGCCGGTGAACAAGCCGCAACTGAGGTGGTGGTTTTATTTGGTTGCAGACGCTAGCGGCGGCGGCTGGTGGCACGGCGACATGGAGGGCGTGGACGGCGAGGAGGTCGGCTGGACCGACGACATGTGGGAGGGTATGGGCTCCGTCACGCTCGGCGGCTTGGAGTGGCACTAGGCACTAGCCGCCGCCGCCGCCCGGAGCAGCAGCAGAACCGGCCGTTGCCGCGTCCGCGGCAGGCTGACGGCCAGTGAGCAAAACGCAAGACCCTGTTTGAAGGTAGGAATTTCGCGGAGAAAAGTTTGATTCCGCGTGGAATCAGGAGAATTCTAGTGTACCAAACTGGACCAAAATGATCGACCTCAACATGTTTCATGAGAATGATAAGTGTTAAAGGGGGTGTTTGTTTCATTAGTCCCTCCTAAAATTTCTGTCACATCAACTGTTTAGATACTAATTAGGAATATTAAATATAGATTAATTACAAAACCAATTGCACAGATGGAGACTAATTTGCGAGACGAGACGAATCTATTAAGCCTTATTAGTTCATGATTTGACAATGTGATGCTACAGTAAACATGTACTAATGATGGATTAATTAGATTTAATAGATTCGTCTCGTGAATTAGCCTCCATCTGTGTAATTAGTTTTATAATTAGCTCATATTTACTTCATATTTACTTCTCCTAATTAGCCTCCGAATATTCGATGTGACATAAATTTTAGGAGATCCTAAAGATCCAAACAACCCCTAAGCTTTGTATAACTACAAATTGTGAAATTCCAAGTTCACTGGACATGGACTAAGCGAATTCGGGGTGTGATGGATATAATCGATAATTGCAGGAATTTGGTATGAATAGCTGCCCAGAATGGCCAATTATCATGGTAGAAAACTTGATGTACAAAGTACATTCGACAGGCATCGTCTTACTAAGTGTTTCCACTGATGACTACTACAAAATTCTCAGGCGTTTTCTCTGCCAGGTTGCTGTTGGCTTTAGACTGGCAGCTGCCAATAAATTTTACATCACATGAACATCTCAAATATGTGAATTGTTGACTATTACAGTGTATGCAGCAGACCAGTTCTTCACCCCAGCTGACTTCCATGTTAACCTATGCTGACAGGATAGCCGTACCGGACACAACATCCCCACCATTTGATTGGGTTGAAGGTGCGGAAACAATTAGTGAAACCAAATACCTGAATTGAGGTGCATGTCTGATGGTGACAAACTTCAGGCGTCAGGGATTCCAGGTCTAGTGTGTTGACGAATTTGTATGATATGGTACCTGCGTTTAATTAGCCCTTCCGCGGCTATATCCTGAACTGCTGAGGCATCAGACCTTCAGTCAGTACGATCAAGCCCGGGAAACAGCTGGCAATCATAGCTCGTCTTTCACATTCTGATCAGTGTCTTTATCATCCGGTTTTGGTGTCTCAGATGGTGGGGAAGTGGCTTCCGGAGACTCGAGATTATCCCCCAAGATTCGTGCAGTAAAGTGCCGTGCTTCACTGTCAAGACCAACCCACTCTGGAACTATTCTTCTAGCACCCTAGAAAGAGAGGGTATAAAAGTTTAGCAAATCAGGAATGCTTGACAAAAGAATAAACAGTTAGAAACTTCCACTGGAACATAACATTACCTGAAGCTTTGGCTCCTTTGTCATTGGATTGTTGCACAGATCAATGGTCTTTGCTCTTGCCTTTGTGGCGTTTCCACACCAAGATTCACACCAAAGCCATTCTTGAGGAAGAGAGAATATAGGCACGGTATGTTGAGCATAATTTGGGAGATCCTGAATGTTAATGTGTTCCAAGTAAGCATTGCAACATTGCATGTATACAGATGCAATTAAATGACATGAAATAGTTTCAAATACAGAAATCTTATTCTGCCGGACACATTCAAATCAACAAATCCCACTTATGTACTTGCTTTCCTGGCAGGGATCTAAAAATTGGATTTTGCAAATATTCCGACACACCCCAGAAATAGAAATTAGCTGGTGCCAGTGGAACTGGCATTAGATCATGCAGTTTATATGCGATGAGGTGTGGGTTGGAGGTGAACAATATTGGTGCCTATTACTCCCATCACCAGTAGGACTTTTCTGAACAGCAGGATGCCCTGATCACTTATAGCTTCATTCTAAAAAGAAAGAAGATTCCCACTTCCGCATTCAACTTTGTGAACTTTCTACATTTGCCAAAGTCTATTTGCTTTGTAGTTTTTTAGTTTAGCAATGTCTAACATGCTGCACTCTCATAACTTTGGAGTTTGCAGCAGTTGCAAGCTTGCTTCTAAATTTGACATGAATTCCATCTAAATTGTACACTCATGCCCAGGCAACATAGAGTTGATCCTTACATCCTCTCTATTAAAATGATGATTTCAAAGTTTCAGATTTGAATTAAATGGATTCACCCTTTTTTGGGGATATCTTGGTTCTCCAGACAGAACCAGTTCTCATCAACAATAAAACCCAATTTGCAGCCACTAACTGTACAATACTACAACAACAACCAGTTATCGATCCATCTATCTATTGTGTGCAAGGTAAATCAAATGGATGCAGTAGCAAATCATTTACCTGATCAAGATTGGAGAGACTGTTGGGGTCCTTGCTGAGTTGTTCATAGATGACACGTAGAGTATCCCCAGCAGCAGTTTGTCGAAATTTGGCCAAATCGACAACATAAAGCGCACTGGAATACCACCAAGTCGCATTGTTTTAAACAACATTAACAATAATTTAATTACAGCATAATTGATGGGAAAGGTCACCTACCTGATATGGTATGGTCTACCTCGCAGATGATCTTTCCAAAAACCCTTCACAAAGGATAAAAAAAAGTCTCAGTGAAAAACAAGTCCATTTTTAAATTAATACGAACAATCATCTGTGGTAGTAACATGGATTTATCATAAATCAGTGACTAACTTGCTTCCAAAATCGATAGCCATCCATATCCTTGTTGTTATCGCAGAATGGAGTATATGCAAGCGGGCGACCCTTCAGGTTCATGTCATATAGTTCTCCCATGTCTGCTCTCACAATTTGATCGGCATCAACGAAAATCACCTATGCCGAAAGTATCATGGGAAGATATTATTAGAACTAAATATGGCCAGGTTGCTTCAATGTGCTAAAAAGGAGAGTGATGAAATTGCACGGATCACAAGATGATCGGAACACGCGCGTGGAACTCATGATATGGGCATACCTTCCTCAGTGAAAGTGGAAATATGACATCCAGAAATAATATCTTATATGCCCATATAATTCTTTGCTTCTCTTTCTGCTTGTGTAACCATGTTGGCCATTTATACGTGATGAGCTCATATTCGAATCCATATTCCTGAGCCATGTGGGGTATGACATCCTGGCAGCAGGAAGGTTAGAAATAGATGTCCAATATCTGTTAATTATAGTTAGTTAATCAACTCAAACGCAGTTCATGTACCTTGAACTGTGGAGATAGATAATTCTTTATGAACCAAAACTTCACTGGCCTCTGCGTCTTCTTTAGAACACTCAAAATCATTATTTTGAGGAAACGCTCATACCTGCAACACAAGAACTCACAGCTAAATCAAACACGCTCAATACTTTTCGGAATATTCTTCAGGCAGTGTGTTGCAAACTTTGTATGATATAATTAGCAATTAGCTCTAGGTTTCTAGTAACATTAAACTTTATGTGATCGGGTTTTGTTACGGTTCAATGTGAAATACAACCTGAATCATGTCATGCCTTCCCCTATGATGAGAACAACTAGACAATGTAAGATAACAGTGCTAGCAAGTGATTGGGAACATGACATGACCACAGAAATGATAATACATATTGGTAAAAGATAACGACAAAACATCCTAGAAACAGAGACTTACAGATGCCCAGAAGCAACAGAGAAAATGTTTATGGTCTCCCCTTGTCTTGCATCCTTACGGTCCTGAATACAGGTACAGCAAAATTGTCATATCTTCCTCGACACACCAAATGTTGAATATAACCAGTAACAGATTCTACAGGCATCCATGTAACTCTCTTAACTTTCACGGATGGAATGACTGTTTCCCTACAAATAAATATCTATGATACTAGTATTTTACAGATCAAGTCAGCCAAGGATATATAATTATAGTTGACTAATATAAGCAAGCAGACAATTGAGCTTCCAGATAAAGTTCAGGTTCCAAATGTTCAAGGTTCGTCTTCTCGATATTCTCAAAAGAAAGACACAGTTGCATTTTCTTTACTAAAAACACACTAAATAAGCATCTGAATAGGTTTTCTGAATCTGTCTCACTGTGTACCAATACTTGTAGGCTGGTCTAGATACGCTACTACAGAGTTCTTATGTAAAACTACACTAGACTACTTGAATAATTGTCTACATAAGATTCTTGGAGTTTTGGAAGTATCCTGAAAAGAAAATCATGAATTTTTGAAAGATCCAAACTTCAAGAACACTATCTGATTCTGCTGTTATATGCCCTCTTTGCAGTATGTGCAATAAGATGAACATAGATAGCTGGAAATTGAATTACTTACGGTGATTTTATCAGCTTTATTTTTTGATGATGCATCACCATTAATGAGACTAGAAGCCCATTTCAGAAGGTTGTTATTCCAGCCTTTGTTATCCTGCATTCAAAAATATTTTAAAAGAAGTGATGCATAGAATTTCAAAGGTATGCTAGTAACTAAATAAGAAACAGACCATCTTTTCCTGAAAGTGGTGGTCATCGGCAGCATTTAGTAACTCCTCACGCTCCTTTCCTTTCTTCTTTTGCACTTCAATGTGCATTAGTTTGCCTCTCAAGCTATCAATGGCAATGAGTTTTGGAGGTAGCTCATATAGATCAGCACTACGGCCAGGAGCCAATTGTAGGTACCACACACCAGGGGAGACTTTCATCTGCCAGTAACCCAAGTTGGCCATGACAAGTGTGTCTACCAAGTGTGGTCTTTGTTTTGTACCAAGGATAAACTGCAGACCACGGGGAGGGTCTCGGTCTTTTTCCATGCAGTGACCTGAAAGAAATTTCTTTTGTTTGTTATGCAATGTACCGGAACCAAACAATGATCATCAAATGATCATACCTGTCAAGAGGAGAGCTTCAAGTTCAAATACTGCCTGCAAAGTTCTAACATCACCGAGATTCTCTAAAAGAATGTTGTCTAAATCATGGCTGCACATGGAGAACACACAATGAGGTGATGTACTGCAGCATAAAATCATTTTCTGAAGATTGATTAATATTTGATGGCTAACTTACATGGCAACAACTGGTTCAACAAGCCATGGTTCTGGAACATCTATGTTCATTGTAAGTGTTTTTGAAAGTGGCATATTTGCGAAGAAAGCTTTAGGTCCATGTACAGAATAGTCTGTACTGCTAAAATCATCCTGCATATCGAGTGGTCAAGTATTAGTGCAGGTAATAGTGGTAATGTGCTAATCATTAGAAATATGCCCAGTTACCATCGATGGAAGAACAAATCTGTAGAAGTTCTTCAAAGGAAGATCTGCGAGGGAACTCTGAAATCATCAAGAAATGTTTACGTCAAATACAGATACGATTATACAATCATCTCTAGGGCAGTACAAGCTTAGATAGTAATTCTTTATGGCTTCAAACAACAAACAATACTCTCCAACCATGGATTTCAAACAAATAAACTTCCGCATCTACAATCTACAATATATTAATTTTGGTAAAGTTGTGCATAGCACATTGATTGGCTCAAGATGCAGATCAAACACATAGAATGAAAAGATGTTTATAGGAATTAGGAATATCAAATATACATACAAACCATGGCATGCAATATAACACCAATGTGTAACTGAACTCTATTACCGACATATTTGATAACACCATCCATATTCAGTCAAAAGCAAAGCTTGCGGGGAATGGAACAGCATGCACAAGCACAAATTGTTCAGGCTGTTGAACTGCATGTTGCATCACCGACCTTTAGTAACAATTGGGCCAGTTAAGCGATCTAATATTCAATAGCCTCCACTAGCAGGACAAGACGCCCCTATATAATGATTACCTGGTTCATTCTCCGACTAATAATTCAGATTTTCAAACAACACAAAAGCAGCGGGAAAGGATCTGAGTTAACTTTGACGTAGAATGACAGACTAAGAAGAATAAGATTACATACAATAGGATTTAGTACAATCCTCATGCTCGGCTGAATCTGTTTCCAGAGTATGCGTAGAAGTGGGGCAAGTTTTTGCCCAGTGGGACTTAGCGGATCAATGACAGCATCGATGTGAATACTTGAATTCTCATTATTCAATCTGATAGCACTGCATGACAGAAAAATGAATGTAACTGTAAGTTACCAACTAAGACCCAAGGGTAGTCCATACTATAGTGCAACGCAGTGTATGGGACTTAAAGCTTAGTTAAAAAGGAAAGCCCTGCATCTGTGCCCAGTTTGTGGATTGTTTTGTTAATTCTTCTATCCGCAGTTTCAATGTTGAAAGCTTCTAATTGTATAGATAAATGTAATTAGTGATCTCAGAGGCTTAAGACCCAACAAGCTAAGTGCAGTTCAACAAAGTTTAGTCCTATGAGCATTTCGAAATATATAACAGCATTCATTAACAAGAAAGTCCCAAAATCAAGAGATACAGCTGAGTACCTGACAGCATAACAGTTTTCGTTGCCATGATATCAAAGGAATGTTCCAATATGAACCAGAAAACATAAAATTTTGTGTTTCAACTTTCCAGAATAATTTCACGGATAATACAGAAGCATCTAATACTAAAATGAACTGCAGGCAATTAGAAATGGACGTGACCCACAGTTTTTCTAAACCAAGCAAGTTGAAGGACCTATATATTAGGATCATTCCTCCAAATTATAATGATTCAGTTTCTACCAAGTTCCTCAGTTTTTACTGATTTGGTATTTGAACTATCTACTTGTCCAATTCTGTAGAGTTTTAACGGAAACCAGCTAGTTTGCAGCCAAGTCATAGGTTCCTGGTTCCTCCTAAAGTTGTTTCGTTCAGTGATAGGCCAGTTACCCGTTTGAGCAGCATGTGTCACTGGTGTAGTATGACGATACCATGTTAACAATAGCAATATATGATAATAAAATATGTTCCATAGCACACTTCTCATGCAAAATAAATCAGGAAATACCTATGCTCTGCATGCAAAATTTCAAAATGTGCTCTTTCAGATGGCCTTTCGCGAACAGACATCGATGACGAGATCAACATTGCAATGTCGCTGTAGAATTGGCTGCAAAGAAAGTACATTGATTAGGATTTATCAAAAACAAAAGGATGTAACATTGTATTTCATTCTATTCATTCAAAATGAGTGTTCCTTTGGGACGAATTAATTTTTATATAGCAAATATAGTGACCGTAATTAACTGTCGCCTAAAAGATACAAATGGAGGCAAACAAAAGTGGAGAATAAAATCCTGACTCTTTGTGAGGTTTCCAGACCAAATTGTCAACTACAGAGGAACAGAGAGCATAGTAAAAGTATGTACATACAAAGTATTTAAAAATACACCAATCAGACTAGTCCATACATTATTGATTCTATATGTGCAGCTAACTAAAGCCTTATAGAAAAATTACTGAACTATTGCATGCCTGATACTTACCTTGTCAGGTCATCGGGGTCAACACCAGCAAATTCAACCTCTTCAATTATTTCAAATATGTATTTTGTTCTCAAATCGTACTCCATAGACTCGAGGAGACCTAAGTCATCAGCTAAAAATGGTTCTCCTTCCTTCATAACAAAGACCTGAAAGTTGCAACATAATGTAAGTACGTAACTGCACAAGCTGCTTTAAAAATCAGTTAATATAAACCTTGGGACTAAAATTAATTGTTATCTTGAGCATAAATTCATGATAATCAAATAATGTATCTATTAGTAAACAGCACCTAGACTTACAGCAATACTAATTGGTAATGGCATGTCGCCAGTCACCAAGAATTATGGGTCATTAAGCTGGTCAATATGAACCATAAAGCTTACCCGTCCATTGGTGATCACAGCATTACTACCAAACACAAGCCCCAGTTGCCCAAATACGAAGTCAGATAACTGTAATAAAGAAACAAATGTTATACTTCTGAGAAAAAATCGATAGGAAACTGAAAGAAAAAAAAAATCTGAAACATATGGAAACCTGTGCAGTTAGTGAGATTAAGTTGGTCTTCCGTAATGGCAATATTAATTTGGTTAATACATCTATTATATGAATTACATGTAGTTACGATTTGCTTAAATGAGAATATTGCAAAGAGCAGAAAAACTCAGATACAGACCTTATCCATCCCTTTGAGAACTGTATCAGCAGAGAAACTTTCAAACCATGCTTTATAGTCATCAACGGGCAAAGCAATTTCAGCAGCTAAGCTATAGACCTTTTCCATCATAGTTCTAGTCCAATCACCAGCAACTGAAGAGACAGGTGTAGGTTGGGCTCCATAAAATTTCAAGACCTCGTGCAGGAAGACCAATACCTTTTCTTTGTAGCTACACAAGAAAGCCACTAGATTAGTTGTTTATACAATGAAATGCTAAGAACGGAAACAATTGTTTTTACAATGCAGCATTTCCCCTGGGGTAAAGTGTATGAGGAACAAACCTGAAAGATGAAATAGTTCTATCAAAGATATCTTTCAGAAGTAAAATAGGCAGTGAACTAGCAGTGCGGACATAGAGTAGCAGACCAACACGACCTCTATTAGTCCCGTCCATCTATATGGCAAAGAGACAATGTCAACAGAAATATCATGAATAGCACACTAAATAGGTACGAAAGATATCTGCTGCATCTACCAGGTAACGTATGGCCTCATGAAGCAATTTTATTCCAACTTTTGACGAAAGATCAATAGCAAGTAGATGGGTTACAGGTTTCGCATCATCTACAGCTGCAGACAGATTCAACAGCTATATGTGAACAGCAATAATCTTTGATAATGGATGACAAGTTACAAGAAAGGGTAATAAGAAACATACTTGCAGGAGATTGTAAGTACTTAATATCATTAAATACAGAGTCTTCCTGATGATACGATGCAAATAGCGAAACAAATTTCTTCCCTGCACTCTTGCCAGTAATCTGAAGGAAAAGGACTGCATGATTATTGGAGTGGAAATCAATGTACTGCATTTTTCAGAAATATTTGTACTTACTGATGGGTTGTACCGCTTGTAGCTACTTTCGGACAAAAACTTCTCTAAAACATCTGTGTGAGACTGGATATGTCCATAATAAACTTGTTCTTGAATCCTAGGAAGCTCGTCATTCATAGCATTCATGGTCGCATCCTTCAGTAAGTATGAAAGGCAGTAAAGTGGCACATATTAGTATTTTTTTGAAAGATCTTATGTACTTTCCTTACTAATACCATAAAAAACGACAAGTTGCTGCTTTAAATTTAAACATATAAAAGCTTGATGCTTCTTAATTTATTAAACTTGAATCTGGATAAGTAATTATTACCTCATTTGCTTCATGGACGAGTCCATTCATCAATAGACAACACTGAAGCTTATACAACCCAAGCTTGTGAACAAAACGAGAACTTTGTTCAGCCTCCTCCCTGTACATGTTCTCTTTTTGCAGCTTAAGCAGCACATCCTGTGGGTGAGATTTAGCACTTGACCTGCGTATTGCCAAAAACAAGCAATGAAAAAAAACATAACAATTCTGCTAGGTCAATAATCTCCAAAAACATATAACTCAGTGAACATGCTTACAATAATGAATCAACAAATGCCCCTTCTACGTGATGAGCTTCAATAAGATCTTCATTGTAGTCATCTTCACCATTCCTTGATTTATGTATCTGTGGAAGGTAACAACAATATAAAATTTCAGAACATCTACAGGCAGTATAATTTGGATGATTATCAACAAAGTAGTACAAAGAACTGGATTATGGGGGGCTTTTAACAAAAGAACAATAATATGGTTCCACTAGAACAAAATACACTACTGTAATTTGAAGAGGCCACAAGACATCCATTGTCAAACTTGCCGAACAAACAAATATGTACTCTTGCAGGATTCCTGAAATGACTTAACACTCTTGACCAACACACATAGCTAGGCAATCAGTTTCTTTGTGTGATTCACAGATCAACAAACTATCAATCAATAATATCTCAAAACACGTAAATCAAGGCAAGAAAATAGGGCTTGGTTAGGTATAATAAGGGTAGCTTGGGAAATTCAGCTAAAAATTGGTGGATTGCCAAGAATTTGCAGACAAATTGGGCCAGAACTGCTAGACAATCATGGCAGGATTTACATATGAACTTTTTATTTCCAGTGATAAAAAAAATGAGAGAAGGGCCAGAAGGGAAAAATACCAACGCAAAGATAAGCATCTTATGCTAAAACCAAGTTGACTTATATGTAAAGCTCAACTTTACAGGCATCAAATTAACCTAGAATACAGAACTACTGGACACAGAAACAAGCATTGAAATAACCAAAGGACACAAAATATTATCAACAAGCAGCTAGAAATTATCTTGAAGAACTGGCTCCTTATTTCAATTATTAACTGGGACCTCAATTGGTTCACTCACATTGCTGAGGAATTCAAATGCCAACTGCGTTGAGTATGTTTCCTTGATGTACAAGAAAAGTCTTGTTATCTGTATATAGGAGGAGAAAGTTAGCAAAGATAGCACATAAGCATCTTTAATAACACAAAATATCTAATCCATTTTATGTTGGCCCAATAACTTAAAATAAACTCTTGTAGGCTGGAGGGAATGATTCCTAAAAAAATGGACATCATGATGATAATATAGGAAACAATGTGGCTGTACACTTTCATCATTATTCCATATACCTAAAGAGCACTAGTAGCGATAAAGGCCAGGAAATAAGGTAAATAGCTAACCCCAACATAAGGTGGTTTTATGACATAATATAAAGCAAGTGACAACTTTTATTTATCAAAGCAAAATATTATCAATAAATTGCAGTAAAAATATTTAAAATGAATAAATGATTACCAAAATGGAAGTGTCTTCTCCATCATTTATTGGAAGAGTGCCATCACTTTCTTCAATGACATTGATGAATCTTGAAGAATACATTATGATACCAAATCTTATAGGGACATTATCTTGATAGAGAGACAGGACCATGTCAATGGTCTGTATTTTTTAAAGAAAAAATGGAAATAGACTAGATGTCAATGAATAGTAGAAGTGCAGGTAAACAAAGAATAAAAACATAAAAGAGGTAAGCAACGAACTAGCCTCTGCACCACAGGCTGAAGCAGGATCAAGCACATAAACAGCGTGGAAGAGATTTTTACGGATGTAACGCATCTGACCAGGGAAGACTGGCATCAATAGCTACACAGGAAAAAAGGGGAGAGACCATCATTAAGATTGCATAAGGTAATACTGGCTGTAGTTGCAGATACAATATGGCCAAGGGATACAGAAAACGAAAAGCCAGTAGCCAAATTGATTAGTAGCATATGCAAAACGACTAATCTGCCAACTTTGATAGGAATAGCAAACAAAGATTTCTGTATACGGCCATGCAAACTAAAAAATTGATATGGAGCGAAACAATATCAACAATGAAAGTGAAATTTATACAGTGAAATGCACGAGCGGTCCTCAAACTTGTAATGGAGTGTCATCCAGGTCCATGAACTTCGAAAATGCAAATTCAGCTCCTTATACTTGTTAAACGTGTCATGCGAGTCCAAAGTAACCAAAATACCCCTAGGGTTGCTGATGTGGCATGTCAATGTGGAGATATATTGACAAGGCAAAATCATAGGGGTATTTTGGGCACTTTGGACCTATATAACATATTTAACACGTTTATAGACCCTTATCTGCAATTTCCAAGTTCATGGACCTGGATGACAGTATGACACTCCATGATAGGTTTGAGGATTGCCTGTGCACTTAACTCAAATATGAGCATAGTTGACAGGGCACGCTACAGACAAATCAATTAATATTTCTCATAAAAAACATGAGGATATTATAATTCCCTATGCGCCTAAAAGCATGGGAAGATATATATACTGCAATTCCTTATTTTCTTGGCAAAGCAAAGCAAACAAAATGACAATCTCCATTCAATGGTGCCAAGAAAATGAGAAGTGAACAAAACCTCCTGGAGGTTGCTTCTCCATCTTCTGTACATGGTATCTTCCTCCAGGTTATTAAGATAATGCACATGAGAAGACCGAAAGTCAACACGGAAGGAATTAGATTCTGCTGGCGGAGGAGCTGACAGGATCTTGTGGGCAGCACTTTGAGGCAACTGGTAAAGATTAGACATCAATTAGAAAGTAACTCTTCACTCAAAAGAAACTGAAAATACATCTTACATACTAGAAAGAATGACAGAATTGCAGAAAAAATCAGGAATAATGCAATCTCATGCAAGATGACAAAATATGAACTTTTGGCCAAAATCATGATCGTACTGAATATCAATAAGATTTGAGTTAGGTGGTCTTAATGTTAATTATCCAGGATTTGATACTATGCTTTTGAGTTGTTTATCGTTAAGAATGACTATGATAGCCAATGTGCCCATTTGGAAAAAAGAAATTGTTCCACAATCCTGACTAGAGAACAGAGATGTTGTTTATCGTCATAATATTACATTGTACTCCTATTAATATTAATAATTTGTAAAATTCATTGTACTGCACTCCTATTAATATTCAGAATTAAAGTTAATAACTATGCCGAATGGTGTATCATCAGACCAAAACAATTTTATGATTTAAAAGGCACCACAACTAGCAAAGTTCATAAGGCAAAAACTTATAAGAAAACAAAAGGCATATTAAAGTTCGAAACAAGCAAAGCTAGACAGTGGTATCAGAACACAGAAGTTCCGGAACAAGCATTGAAGCATTGAAAAAAAGATGGAGTGAAACAAAAGTACTCCCAACATATTTCTTAAACTTCACCTTTAACCGGGCGAACTGATCAGCCAGGGATAATTCTCCGTGGACCATATCCATTAACCTGTCGAACAAGTCATAATGAAAAATAAATGTCTACTTGATGATCACATTGAGTATAAGACAGCAAAATTGATAATCATTTTAGTGAATCGGCTACTGAGTCAGGGGATTAGTCACAGCCTGGCCCAAAAGAAGATGAAAACAGAACATATCAGCAAAAATAGACTGTGTGCCTGGTAGAAATGTCAGGGCAGATGAGATACAAGGATGGTGAAGATTAGCTTAATAACAAACCCGGTACAGAGTTGGAAAACTGTCAGGATCTGGTGGAGAAAAAATGCGAACAAATTGACAAGGACTACCATGCAAACTCTACTAACAAAGCTAACAAATCCTCCTGAATAAGTGCGGCTTTGCAAGGAAATTATAAGCTACTTTTGTGCCATCATCTTCTCAACAACAATTGGGAGTGATCAGCTGGTTGGGCGTATGTTCTTTCCTTTTTGGTTTGGCTGTGACCTCATAGGTGGAGATTTGGGTACGTGGCATTTCCCTTTAAAAAGACAATATAATAATATTCCAACATTCTTCTTCCATTATAAGATTGGAACCGTCAGAATTGTGATTGTGCATTAGCCACTGCATAGTTTCTAGTGGAAAGCGGTATAGAATCACAATCCAGGTGTATAAGGGTACACTGATTGTAGTCTATTTTGATATGCTAATGCAGGAGGCAAATAGCTAAGGTGCTTGTTGCTAAACAAGGTAAAACAAAGAGTAAAATAATAAGAAACAACATTATCCAGAAAGTATGTTAGAACATACAGGTAAAGATCAAGATCCTCAATATTAATCAAAGCACCATTCAAAGCCATCAGTGACTTGCCAGGTGGAACCATTCGCTGATTTGCAATAATTTCATCTTTGATGGAATTGTCAAGCTGTACAAACAGGGTATTGTTGTCAGTAATCATAGAAATTTCATAATTTGTATGCATGTATTGGAGATAAAAGTAGAGACAAAACACTTCAGTTATCATTATTTATGTGCATATATCGATGTTTAAAGTGAGCAAGATGTGACAGTACCTTCATTCGAGATAGTGAAGAAACTATACTTGGGAAATTTTGATTTATTTCCTGCATTGACTGTAAAGGATCTGATGCTTGAACGATACGCTGTGCTGTCTGATGACCCAGATCTGCAGTGTGGAGCAGACCGGAAATGAAAAGGTGCTTCTATAATATACAATGATGCACTCACAGTTTTTCCGTACAAAAAATGATGTGCTGCTGTTGGACAAACAAAATCACAGAAAAATATGAGCAATAAGTATCAATTTATGGCACGAAGGCAAAAATACCTTTGAGTTCCCAGACTTCAAGTGTGTCAGATACTGTTGATGACAACAGATAATCTCTGAAGGCCATAATCTCGGCATTTAGTTCTGGCTTGCGTTCCTAGAAATCAATAGAAAATACATAGAAATAATAATCAACACTTCTTTATTTGCACATCACATTGAAGCTCCAATAGTTAGGCTACAGTCTGAATAGAACAAACCAGAATCTTGGAAAATATAAACCCTCTGACTTCTTGACTGAGGTCTTCAGTCTTAGGATCTTCTAGAGAAACGCCTGGAAAGGAAAGAAATGACAGGGATCAATCAGCACAAAATTAAGGAAAGAAAGTTAGGGCTCAATCAACCAAAGAAATAATATTTTCTACTTTTGCTACTTTTCCGCATGACAAATATTTACTTGATAATTCCAGAAAGAACTAAGCAGCAACCAGTGCATCTTCTGGTGCAAAGAAAACAACTAGCAGAATTACCCTTCTTTATAGCAGTGTCATCCATGGCTTTGTATTCCATGTTTTTGAGGGCAAGCTCCACCCCATAACCACTTAAGGTGACTGCATCTACAGCACCAATTGAACCACAAAAGCTAGATGTAGCCTGACATCCAGATGGTAGGACAGGGCGCAAAGCATACCTGACTTTTCCCTACGAACAGCAGATACAACAATTAGACAACCCAAGCATGAAGAGGATGCCAAAGAAAACATACACTAGATACTGGTAGCAAATATCATTTGCACGTGGAATTTAAAAGAGAGATTCATGATTAATCTTGGAGATAAAACTGTGTTGCCGTTAGAAATGTTAAGGTGAAGACAACGTGCTGGGCCTCAGCAAATCACATCATGATTGTTCAAAAACCACTATGTGTGTGTGTGTGTTTCTTGCTCAGGAAAATGTCAATACGTGTATAAATGGAAAGTATCTTAAGCAAAACAGGGTACCACATTGTCAGAGGTATGGCACAATTAATAGAAGTATAAACAATAAAGCCATCACATCAATTACTGCTAATGTGACAAATTCATTAAGTTCTCTTGCCATGTGTGGAACTTTGGGAGGTGAACTCAAAAGAAGCAATAGGCTATCGGAGTTTACATGTTGATAATGTAGTAGAAACATCTAGATCAGTATATGTGGAAGGATAGGTACCAAACAAATAATGACCTTGTACTGCACCTAATGGTTCCATTTTCTAGGGTTTATTATTTCCTCATGACCTCATATGTCCTGAAGTACACCCTAAAACAGGTATGTGTATGTTACCTGCTTTGATGCTTCTGCTAGTTGAACATGCAGCTCTTTGAAGCATTTTGTCCCGACAGCCCCATAAAATATAGCAATTGGAGCGGTAACATTTGCACGAGGATATACATGGTCAAAGTCAAAGAGTTCAGGTTGTTCGGTGGAGTCCATAGCTCTGTTCAACAAATATTCTGTGTTACCCATCTTTTAGCTGAGCAAAGGGGAAAGTTAAGGAAAAGGGAAGATACTTACAGCTTGCCCAAGCCCTCAAGCCATTCATGTAGATCGCCTGAAGTGAACAGTGGAGCATTCCCTGTGTCTACCCAGCAGCAAGTTCCTCCTGAAGAGCTCGGACCTACAGCCCTATCAAAATTTTCTCCAGTACCATGACCAGAAATTTGCTCCTGTGAATCGTTAATAGAAACCGAAGATAATGACTCCTCTGCAAGCTGCCTGTAAAGCACTAATCTTGGCGATGCTGATCGAAGGGTAAGAGAAAACTCAAAAACTGATGATAGTGGCTCATTGAGTAGTGTGCGGGTGTCTTCAACAATCTTCTGGACACAACATTTTGCCGTCAAACATTCAGAGCCTTTGTCCAGTTCCTTCCAGTGGTCGATAAAATCCCAAAACAGATCCTTCCATTCTTTTGAAAGTAATTCACTAATAAACATAGTAAACATAAGATTCATTAGGTGTTGTTTGGAACATAACAAGTGAAATTGATTGGCCAACACCAATGCTGCAAATGTTAATTAACAAGTACTACACCAATTCATTATTTTTTATGTTTCCTCAGGTCGACAGATGCAAAATCAGAAGCATACAAGAGAAGAGTATATGCTAGATATGTCTAACTGCATGTTCCCACAAAGTAAAAAAAGTAGGTGCCCTTTGACACTATTACCATATTAATATATTATGCCCACTGCCTTACTTATTTGGCTTCTTGATTGTCAAAATAAATAAGAAGAAATTGTCTTCATTAGTTATATCTACATTACAAATGTGAAGACTTTGTAGAGTTTTGGGTCAATCCCCTGATGCTTCTCCAGAGCATAAAATAGAATTGGTTGCATACATCAGTGCAAACAGGCTAGCTTGATGTTAGTCCAATACCTAGGATCTGGCCAAGTGACTCAACTCAATTCAGATAGGCCGTGAGGCTGGATAGCATAATTTGACTACATAGTACTGATAAAGGACAAAGGAATACCAAAATTCCATATTATATCATCTTAATTTCATCCAGGTATATATCATCTTTCTAGATTTAAACAAAGCATCTACACCATTAACAAATGGATGTTACGTATATGAAATCATTTCAGTGAATATTGAATCTACAATTATGCTTAAGATGCAAACGTATGGACTAATGAAGCAATACATGTAATACCATTTTGAGACAGTGCCAAAAAAATCTCCATACTAAGATGAAGCTTTAAAAAGCATGAATTGAATAGTACGTTGACACTTGACAGCAATAAAAAATGAGAATGCTCTCAGAACAGGCATGCTATGCCTATTGGTCTGTAGAATTTAATATTCTGTACACCACTTTTTTAAACATCACATAAACCACCAATATTGCAATCTAGTATCATTCAGTTCTGGAACTGAAAGGATCACTGAGATTGACCGATACCAGGGATGGTTTTCTACTAAACCAAGAGTCTCTTACTTTTTGGGCACCCCATCTATCACAACCACATCAAGCGTCACATAGTACTTCAGTGTTCTACACAACCATAGTACTAGTGTACTACACTACTACTGCACAAACCAGTTCCTAACAGTCAAAAGGAAAACAAGGAACCTAGCCCGTTTGACTTCCACAGAAATCAGCTATTCAACTCAAATTTCAAAAAGAGCAGTTCAGCTAATTTCCATTTCTATATTCTTGTCGCCCCCCACCCCCACCCCCACCCTCCACCCCTCCCACCCCCGCTTGGGCGACCCGGGTGGCGGCCGAGGATGGGGCTACCGGAAGTTCGCGCGGCCCCCAGGACGGCGGCGGCGGGGCATCTGCGGTGGGCGCTCACGTTTGTCATGGAGGAGACATTGTGAGGAAGATTGGCGTAAAGGCAAGGAAATATAGCCATGCGGCTGAAGAGGTTGAGGGCACGGGGCGGGGAGGGGTGGGCGGGGAGAATCTGCCCGAGGTAGGGCGCGATGTGAAACGCTGTA